>NW_028125089.1:0-135991 GCF_965194825.1 Balaenoptera physalus
CAGGGAGAATTGAGCCCGAAACTCTCTAAATCCCAATGAGGAACATAAAGTTTCCCTTCAAGCCTCATATACAAAAGGGCCCACAGAGCCTTGTCTCTGCTGTTTCTTTCTCTACGTTGTACGTCCAAGGTGCTTTAGAAGGGAGATACTTGAGTTGTTTCAACTGACTACTTTTTGGAGTGTAAGAAAAGAAGCCAATCACTTCCCATGACTCGGCATCTAGCTGTTCCCAGTGGTGCACTGCTCACAACTCACCAAACACACAGGCCATCCTGCCTGTAGTTTTCTCGTCCTAGTACAGACCCGCCTGTACTAAGAGACCTGGAATGCTTCCGAGAGCTCAAGAACCACACTGAATAACGCTACATGGATTCTGAAGCCTGCAACCCGCGGCATGAACCAAGGGGAACTTTAGCTTGAAGCTAGTGTTCAATGGGCTCGCCAGTTCATTACAGAGTACCAAAGGATGATCAGCTACGAAAGAATGGCAACCTCCATATTTCATTCCTAGAAACTCACTTGTCATCACAAAGGCAATTGTGCTACGAAGAGAATATGTGCAACTAAAGAGTTAGGGGGAATGGAGCCCACAACTCTCTAAATCCCAAAGAGGAACATAAAGTTTCCCTTCAAGCCTTATTTTAACAGGGTCCTCAGAGCCTTAACCCTGCTCGTTCTTTCTCTATTTTGTACCTTAAAGGTGCTTTAGAAGGGAGATACTTCCGTTGTTTCAACTTGCCACAATTTACAGGTTTAAGCAAATAAGCCCTTCACTGCCCCTGGCTCGGCATCTAGCTGTTCCCAACGATACATTGCTGAGAAATGCCCAAACACACAGGCCGTCCTTCTAGGACGTTTCTCCTCCTCGTGCAGACCCACCATTACTGAGACCTGGAAGGCTTCCTAGAGCTAAAGAACCACACTGAATAAAGCTACATGGATTCTGCTGCATGCCAAACAGTGGCATGATACCAGAGGAAAGTTAGCTTGAGGCTAGTGTTCAATGGGGTCGCCAGTTCACTACAGATTACTGAAGGATGAGCAGCTACCAAGGAATGGCAACCTCCAAGTTTCTCTCCTAGCAACTCACTTGTCATCACTAAGCCAATTGTGCTATGAAGAGAACATGCGCAAGTAAAGAGTTTCTCAGGGAGAACTGAGCCCACAACTCTCTAAAGGCCAATAAGGAAAATAAAGTTTCCCTTCAGCCTTATATTCAAAATGGCCCGCAGAGCCCTGACTCTCATGCTTCTTCCTCTATTTAGTACCTCCAACGTGCTTTCGAAGGGAGATACTTGAGTTGTTTCAAGTTGCCACATTCTACAGGTTTCACAAAAAACCCCTTCACCTCCCATGTCTCGGCATCTAGGTGTTCCCAACGGTGCACTGCTCACAACTCCCCAAACACACAGGCCATCCTTCTTGTATCGTTTCTCAAGGTCGAGCAGATCCGCCAGTACTAAGAGACCTGGAATGCTTCCTAGAGCTCCAGAACCACACTGAATAAGGCTACAGAGATTGTGCTGCATGGCAACAAGTGGCATGATAGAAGAGGAACGTTAGCTTGAGGCTAGTGCTCAAACGGGGTCACCAATTCACTGAAGATTACCAAAGGACGAGCACCAGCAAAGAATGGCAAGCTCCGAGTTTCTTTCCTAGAAACTCACGTGTGGTCACAAAGGCAATTGTGCTATGAAGAGACCTCGTGCAACTACACAGTGTTTCTCAGGGAGAATTGAGCCCCCAACTCTCTAAATGCCAAAGAGGAAAATGAAGTTTCCCTTCAAGACTTATCTTCAAAGGGGCCAGCAGAGCATTGACCTTGCTGATTCTTTCTCTACTTTGTACCCACAAGGTGCTTAAGAAGGGAGATACATGAGTTCTTTCAACTTGCAAAAATGAAGAGGTTTAAGCAAAGAAGCCCTTCACAGCCTGTGACTCGGCATCTAGCTCTTCCAAAGCTGCATTGCTCATAAAGGCCCAAACACACCGGCCGTCCTTCTAATACATTGCTCATCCTAGTGTTGACCCGCCAGTCCTAAGAGACCTGGAATGCTACCTGGAGCTCAAGAACCACAATAAATAACGCTACATGGAGTCTGCTGCCTGCAACCTGCGGCATGATACAAGAGGAAAGTTAGCTTGAGGCTAGTGTTCTTTAGGGTCGCCCATTCACTACAGATTACGGAAGGATGAGCAGCTACCCAAGAATGGCAACCTCCATATTTCTTTCCTAGAAACTCACTTGTCATCACAAAGACAACTCTGCTATGAAGAGAACATGTGCAACTACACAGTGTTTCTCAGGGAGAATTGAGCCCGAAACTCTCTAAATCCCAATGAGGAACATAAAGTTTCCCTTCAAGCCTCATATACAAAAGGGCCCACAGAGCCTTGTCTCTGCTGTTTCTTTCTCTACGTTGTACGTCCAAGGTGCTTTAGAAGGGAGATACTTGAGTTGTTTCAACTGACTACTTTTTGGAGTGTAAGAAAAGAAGCCAATCACTTCCCATGACTCGGCATCTAGCTGTTCCCAGTGGTGCACTGCTCACAACTCACCAAACACACAGGCCATCCTGCCTGTAGTTTTCTCGTCCTAGTACAGACCCGCCTGTACTAAGAGACCTGGAATGCTTCCGAGAGCTCAAGAACCACACTGAATAACGCTACATGGATTCTGAAGCCTGCAACCCGCGGCATGAACCAAGGGGAACTTTAGCTTGAAGCTAGTGTTCAATGGGCTCGCCAGTTCATTACAGAGTACCAAAGGATGATCAGCTACGAAAGAATGGCAACCTCCATATTTCATTCCTAGAAACTCACTTGTCATCACAAAGGCAATTGTGCTACGAAGAGAATATGTGCAACTAAAGAGTTAGGGGGAATGGAGCCCACAACTCTCTAAATCCCAAAGAGGAACATAAAGTTTCCCTTCAAGCCTTATTTTAACAGGGTCCTCAGAGCCTTAACCCTGCTCGTTCTTTCTCTATTTTGTACCTTAAAGGTGCTTTAGAAGGGAGATACTTCCGTTGTTTCAACTTGCCACAATTTACAGGTTTAAGCAAATAAGCCCTTCACTGCCCCTGGCTCGGCATCTAGCTGTTCCCAACGATACATTGCTGAGAAATGCCCAAACACACAGGCCGTCCTTCTAGGACGTTTCTCCTCCTCGTGCAGACCCACCATTACTGAGACCTGGAAGGCTTCCTAGAGCTAAAGAACCACACTGAATAAAGCTACATGGATTCTGCTGCATGCCAAACAGTGGCATGATACCAGAGGAAAGTTAGCTTGAGGCTAGTGTTCAATGGGGTCGCCAGTTCACTACAGATTACTGAAGGATGAGCAGCTACCAAGGAATGGCAACCTCCAAGTTTCTCTCCTAGCAACTCACTTGTCATCACTAAGCCAATTGTGCTATGAAGAGAACATGCGCAAGTAAAGAGTTTCTCAGGGAGAACTGAGCCCACAACTCTCTAAAGGCCAATAAGGAAAATAAAGTTTCCCTTCAGCCTTATATTCAAAATGGCCCGCAGAGCCCTGACTCTCATGCTTCTTCCTCTATTTAGTACCTCCAACGTGCTTTCGAAGGGAGATACTTGAGTTGTTTCAAGTTGCCACATTCTACAGGTTTCACAAAAAACCCCTTCACCTCCCATGTCTCGGCATCTAGGTGTTCCCAACGGTGCACTGCTCACAACTCCCCAAACACACAGGCCATCCTTCTTGTATCGTTTCTCAAGGTCGAGCAGATCCGCCAGTACTAAGAGACCTGGAATGCTTCCTAGAGCTCCAGAACCACACTGAATAAGGCTACAGAGATTGTGCTGCATGGCAACAAGTGGCATGATAGAAGAGGAACGTTAGCTTGAGGCTAGTGCTCAAACGGGGTCACCAATTCACTGAAGATTACCAAAGGACGAGCACCAGCAAAGAATGGCAAGCTCCGAGTTTCTTTCCTAGAAACTCACGTGTGGTCACAAAGGCAATTGTGCTATGAAGAGACCTCGTGCAACTACACAGTGTTTCTCAGGGAGAATTGAGCCCCCAACTCTCTAAATGCCAAAGAGGAAAATGAAGTTTCCCTTCAAGACTTATCTTCAAAGGGGCCAGCAGAGCATTGACCTTGCTGATTCTTTCTCTACTTTGTACCCACAAGGTGCTTAAGAAGGGAGATACATGAGTTCTTTCAACTTGCAAAAATGAAGAGGTTTAAGCAAAGAAGCCCTTCACAGCCTGTGACTCGGCATCTAGCTCTTCCAAAGCTGCATTGCTCATAAAGGCCCAAACACACCGGCCGTCCTTCTAATACATTGCTCATCCTAGTGTTGACCCGCCAGTCCTAAGAGACCTGGAATGCTACCTGGAGCTCAAGAACCACAATAAATAACGCTACATGGAGTCTGCTGCCTGCAACCTGCGGCATGATACAAGAGGAAAGTTAGCTTGAGGCTAGTGTTCTTTAGGGTCGCCCATTCACTACAGATTACGGAAGGATGAGCAGCTACCCAAGAATGGCAACCTCCATATTTCTTTCCTAGAAACTCACTTGTCATCACAAAGACAACTCTGCTATGAAGAGAACATGTGCAACTACACAGTGTTTCTCAGGGAGAATTGAGCCCGAAACTCTCTAAATCCCAATGAGGAACATAAAGTTTCCCTTCAAGCCTCATATACAAAAGGGCCCACAGAGCCTTGTCTCTGCTGTTTCTTTCTCTACGTTGTACGTCCAAGGTGCTTTAGAAGGGAGATACTTGAGTTGTTTCAACTGACTACTTTTTGGAGTGTAAGAAAAGAAGCCAATCACTTCCCATGACTCGGCATCTAGCTGTTCCCAGTGGTGCACTGCTCACAACTCACCAAACACACAGGCCATCCTGCCTGTAGTTTTCTCGTCCTAGTACAGACCCGCCTGTACTAAGAGACCTGGAATGCTTCCGAGAGCTCAAGAACCACACTGAATAACGCTACATGGATTCTGAAGCCTGCAACCCGCGGCATGAACCAAGGGGAACTTTAGCTTGAAGCTAGTGTTCAATGGGCTCGCCAGTTCATTACAGAGTACCAAAGGATGATCAGCTACGAAAGAATGGCAACCTCCATATTTCATTCCTAGAAACTCACTTGTCATCACAAAGGCAATTGTGCTACGAAGAGAATATGTGCAACTAAAGAGTTAGGGGGAATGGAGCCCACAACTCTCTAAATCCCAAAGAGGAACATAAAGTTTCCCTTCAAGCCTTATTTTAACAGGGTCCTCAGAGCCTTAACCCTGCTCGTTCTTTCTCTATTTTGTACCTTAAAGGTGCTTTAGAAGGGAGATACTTCCGTTGTTTCAACTTGCCACAATTTACAGGTTTAAGCAAATAAGCCCTTCACTGCCCCTGGCTCGGCATCTAGCTGTTCCCAACGATACATTGCTGAGAAATGCCCAAACACACAGGCCGTCCTTCTAGGACGTTTCTCCTCCTCGTGCAGACCCACCATTACTGAGACCTGGAAGGCTTCCTAGAGCTAAAGAACCACACTGAATAAAGCTACATGGATTCTGCTGCATGCCAAACAGTGGCATGATACAAGAGGAAAGTTAGCTTGAGGCTAGTGTTCAATGGGGTCGCCAGTTCACTACAGATTACTGAAGGATGAGCAGCTACCAAGGAATGGCAACCTCCAAGTTTCTCTCCTAGCAACTCACTTGTCATCACTAAGCCAATTGTGCTATGAAGAGAACATGCGCAAGTAAAGAGTTTCTCAGGGAGAACTGAGCCCACAACTCTCTAAAGGCCAATAAGGAAAATAAAGTTTCCCTTCAGCCTTATATTCAAAATGGCCCGCAGAGCCCTGACTCTCATGCTTCTTCCTCTATTTAGTACCTCCAACGTGCTTTCGAAGGGAGATACTTGAGTTGTTTCAAGTTGCCACATTCTACAGGTTTCACAAAAAACCCCTTCACCTCCCATGTCTCGGCATCTAGGTGTTCCCAACGGTGCACTGCTCACAACTCCCCAAACACACAGGCCATCCTTCTTGTATCGTTTCTCAAGGTCGAGCAGATCCGCCAGTACTAAGAGACCTGGAATGCTTCCTAGAGCTCCAGAACCACACTGAATAAGGCTACAGAGATTGTGCTGCATGGCAACAAGTGGCATGATAGAAGAGGAACGTTAGCTTGAGGCTAGTGCTCAAACGGGGTCACCAATTCACTGAAGATTACCAAAGGACGAGCACCAGCAAAGAATGGCAAGCTCCGAGTTTCTTTCCTAGAAACTCACGTGTGGTCACAAAGGCAATTGTGCTATGAAGAGACCTCGTGCAACTACACAGTGTTTCTCAGGGAGAATTGAGCCCCCAACTCTCTAAATGCCAAAGAGGAAAATGAAGTTTCCCTTCAAGACTTATCTTCAAAGGGGCCAGCAGAGCATTGACCTTGCTGATTCTTTCTCTACTTTGTACCCACAAGGTGCTTAAGAAGGGAGATACATGAGTTCTTTCAACTTGCAAAAATGAAGAGGTTTAAGCAAAGAAGCCCTTCACAGCCTGTGACTCGGCATCTAGCTCTTCCAAAGCTGCATTGCTCATAAAGGCCCAAACACACCGGCCGTCCTTCTAATACATTGCTCATCCTAGTGTTGACCCGCCAGTCCTAAGAGACCTGGAATGCTACCTGGAGCTCAAGAACCACAATAAATAACGCTACATGGAGTCTGCTGCCTGCAACCTGCGGCATGATACAAGAGGAAAGTTAGCTTGAGGCTAGTGTTCTTTAGGGTCGCCCATTCACTACAGATTACGGAAGGATGAGCAGCTACCCAAGAATGGCAACCTCCATATTTCTTTCCTAGAAACTCACTTGTCATCACAAAGACAACTCTGCTATGAAGAGAACATGTGCAACTACACAGTGTTTCTCAGGGAGAATTGAGCCCGAAACTCTCTAAATCCCAATGAGGAACATAAAGTTTCCCTTCAAGCCTCATATACAAAAGGGCCCACAGAGCCTTGTCTCTGCTGTTTCTTTCTCTACGTTGTACGTCCAAGGTGCTTTAGAAGGGAGATACTTGAGTTGTTTCAACTGACTACTTTTTGGAGTGTAAGAAAAGAAGCCAATCACTTCCCATGACTCGGCATCTAGCTGTTCCCAGTGGTGCACTGCTCACAACTCACCAAACACACAGGCCATCCTGCCTGTAGTTTTCTCGTCCTAGTACAGACCCGCCTGTACTAAGAGACCTGGAATGCTTCCGAGAGCTCAAGAACCACACTGAATAACGCTACATGGATTCTGAAGCCTGCAACCCGCGGCATGAACCAAGGGGAACTTTAGCTTGAAGCTAGTGTTCAATGGGCTCGCCAGTTCATTACAGAGTACCAAAGGATGATCAGCTACGAAAGAATGGCAACCTCCATATTTCATTCCTAGAAACTCACTTGTCATCACAAAGGCAATTGTGCTACGAAGAGAATATGTGCAACTAAAGAGTTAGGGGGAATGGAGCCCACAACTCTCTAAATCCCAAAGAGGAACATAAAGTTTCCCTTCAAGCCTTATTTTAACAGGGTCCTCAGAGCCTTAACCCTGCTCGTTCTTTCTCTATTTTGTACCTTAAAGGTGCTTTAGAAGGGAGATACTTCCGTTGTTTCAACTTGCCACAATTTACAGGTTTAAGCAAATAAGCCCTTCACTGCCCCTGGCTCGGCATCTAGCTGTTCCCAACGATACATTGCTGAGAAATGCCCAAACACACAGGCCGTCCTTCTAGGACGTTTCTCCTCCTCGTGCAGACCCACCATTACTGAGACCTGGAAGGCTTCCTAGAGCTAAAGAACCACACTGAATAAAGCTACATGGATTCTGCTGCATGCCAAACAGTGGCATGATACCAGAGGAAAGTTAGCTTGAGGCTAGTGTTCAATGGGGTCGCCAGTTCACTACAGATTACTGAAGGATGAGCAGCTACCAAGGAATGGCAACCTCCAAGTTTCTCTCCTAGCAACTCACTTGTCATCACTAAGCCAATTGTGCTATGAAGAGAACATGCGCAAGTAAAGAGTTTCTCAGGGAGAACTGAGCCCACAACTCTCTAAAGGCCAATAAGGAAAATAAAGTTTCCCTTCAGCCTTATATTCAAAATGGCCCGCAGAGCCCTGACTCTCATGCTTCTTCCTCTATTTAGTACCTCCAACGTGCTTTCGAAGGGAGATACTTGAGTTGTTTCAAGTTGCCACATTCTACAGGTTTCACAAAAAACCCCTTCACCTCCCATGTCTCGGCATCTAGGTGTTCCCAACGGTGCACTGCTCACAACTCCCCAAACACACAGGCCATCCTTCTTGTATCGTTTCTCAAGGTCGAGCAGATCCGCCAGTACTAAGAGACCTGGAATGCTTCCTAGAGCTCCAGAACCACACTGAATAAGGCTACAGAGATTGTGCTGCATGGCAACAAGTGGCATGATAGAAGAGGAACGTTAGCTTGAGGCTAGTGCTCAAACGGGGTCACCAATTCACTGAAGATTACCAAAGGACGAGCACCAGCAAAGAATGGCAAGCTCCGAGTTTCTTTCCTAGAAACTCACGTGTGGTCACAAAGGCAATTGTGCTATGAAGAGACCTCGTGCAACTACACAGTGTTTCTCAGGGAGAATTGAGCCCCCAACTCTCTAAATGCCAAAGAGGAAAATGAAGTTTCCCTTCAAGACTTATCTTCAAAGGGGCCAGCAGAGCATTGACCTTGCTGATTCTTTCTCTACTTTGTACCCACAAGGTGCTTAAGAAGGGAGATACATGAGTTCTTTCAACTTGCAAAAATGAAGAGGTTTAAGCAAAGAAGCCCTTCACAGCCTGTGACTCGGCATCTAGCTCTTCCAAAGCTGCATTGCTCATAAAGGCCCAAACACACCGGCCGTCCTTCTAATACATTGCTCATCCTAGTGTTGACCCGCCAGTCCTAAGAGACCTGGAATGCTACCTGGAGCTCAAGAACCACAATAAATAACGCTACATGGAGTCTGCTGCCTGCATCCTGCGGCATGATACAAGAGGAAAGTTAGCTTGAGGCTAGTGTTCTTTAGGGTCGCCCATTCACTACAGATTACGGAAGGATGAGCAGCTACCCAAGAATGGCAACCTCCATATTTCTTTCCTAGAAACTCACTTGTCATCACAAAGACAACTCTGCTATGAAGAGAACATGTGCAACTACACAGTGTTTCTCAGGGAGAATTGAGCCCGAAACTCTCTAAATCCCAATGAGGAACATAAAGTTTCCCTTCAAGCCTCATATACAAAAGGGCCCACAGAGCCTTGTCTCTGCTGTTTCTTTCTCTACGTTGTACGTCCAAGGTGCTTTAGAAGGGAGATACTTGAGTTGTTTCAACTGACTACTTTTTGGAGTGTAAGAAAAGAAGCCAATCACTTCCCATGACTCGGCATCTAGCTGTTCCCAGTGGTGCACTGCTCACAACTCACCAAACACACAGGCCATCCTGCCTGTAGTTTTCTCGTCCTAGTACAGACCCGCCTGTACTAAGAGACCTGGAATGCTTCCGAGAGCTCAAGAACCACACTGAATAACGCTACATGGATTCTGAAGCCTGCAACCCGCGGCATGAACCAAGGGGAACTTTAGCTTGAAGCTAGTGTTCAATGGGCTCGCCAGTTCATTACAGAGTACCAAAGGATGATCAGCTACGAAAGAATGGCAACCTCCATATTTCATTCCTAGAAACTCACTTGTCATCACAAAGGCAATTGTGCTACGAAGAGAATATGTGCAACTAAAGAGTTAGGGGGAATGGAGCCCACAACTCTCTAAATCCCAAAGAGGAAAATAAAGTTTCCCTTCAAGCCTTATTTTAACAGGGTCCTCAGAGCCTTAACCCTGCTCGTTCTTTCTCTATTTTGTACCTTAAAGGTGCTTTAGAAGGGAGATACTTCCGTTGTTTCAACTTGCCACAATTTACAGGTTTAAGCAAATAAGCCCTTCACTGCCCCTGGCTCGGCATCTAGCTGTTCCCAACGATACATTGCTGAGAAATGCCCAAACACACAGGCCGTCCTTCTAGGACGTTTCTCCTCCTCGTGCAGACCCACCATTACTGAGACCTGGAAGGCTTCCTAGAGCTAAAGAACCACACTGAATAAAGCTACATGGATTCTGCTGCATGCCAAACAGTGGCATGATACAAGAGGAAAGTTAGCTTGAGGCTAGTGTTCAATGGGGTCGCCAGTTCACTACAGATTACTGAAGGATGAGCAGCTACCAAGGAATGGCAACCTCCAAGTTTCTCTCCTAGCAACTCACTTGTCATCACTAAGCCAATTGTGCTATGAAGAGAACATGCGCAAGTAAAGAGTTTCTCAGGGAGAACTGAGCCCACAACTCTCTAAAGGCCAATAAGGAAAATAAAGTTTCCCTTCAGCCTTATATTCAAAATGGCCCGCAGAGCCCTGACTCTCATGCTTCTTCCTCTATTTAGTACCTCCAACGTGCTTTCGAAGGGAGATACTTGAGTTGTTTCAAGTTGCCACATTCTACAGGTTTCACAAAAAACCCCTTCACCTCCCATGTCTCGGCATCTAGGTGTTCCCAACGGTGCACTGCTCACAACTCCCCAAACACACAGGCCATCCTTCTTGTATCGTTTCTCAAGGTCGAGCAGATCCGCCAGTACTAAGAGACCTGGAATGCTTCCTAGAGCTCCAGAACCACACTGAATAAGGCTACAGAGATTGTGCTGCATGGCAACAAGTGGCATGATAGAAGAGGAACGTTAGCTTGAGGCTAGTGCTCAAACGGGGTCACCAATTCACTGAAGATTACCAAAGGACGAGCACCAGCAAAGAATGGCAAGCTCCGAGTTTCTTTCCTAGAAACTCACGTGTGGTCACAAAGGCAATTGTGCTATGAAGAGACCTCGTGCAACTACACAGTGTTTCTCAGGGAGAATTGAGCCCCCAACTCTCTAAATGCCAAAGAGGAAAATGAAGTTTCCCTTCAAGACTTATCTTCAAAGGGGCCAGCAGAGCATTGACCTTGCTGATTCTTTCTCTACTTTGTACCCACAAGGTGCTTAAGAAGGGAGATACATGAGTTCTTTCAACTTGCAAAAATGAAGAGGTTTAAGCAAAGAAGCCCTTCACAGCCTGTGACTCGGCATCTAGCTCTTCCAAAGCTGCATTGCTCATAAAGGCCCAAACACACCGGCCGTCCTTCTAATACATTGCTCATCCTAGTGTTGACCCGCCAGTCCTAAGAGACCTGGAATGCTACCTGGAGCTCAAGAACCACAATAAATAACGCTACATGGAGTCTGCTGCCTGCAACCTGCGGCATGATACAAGAGGAAAGTTAGCTTGAGGCTAGTGTTCTTTAGGGTCGCCCATTCACTACAGATTACGGAAGGATGAGCAGCTACCCAAGAATGGCAACCTCCATATTTCTTTCCTAGAAACTCACTTGTCATCACAAAGACAACTCTGCTATGAAGAGAACATGTGCAACTACACAGTGTTTCTCAGGGAGAATTGAGCCCGAAACTCTCTAAATCCCAATGAGGAACATAAAGTTTCCCTTCAAGCCTCATATACAAAAGGGCCCACAGAGCCTTGTCTCTGCTGTTTCTTTCTCTACGTTGTACGTCCAAGGTGCTTTAGAAGGGAGATACTTGAGTTGTTTCAACTGACTACTTTTTGGAGTGTAAGAAAAGAAGCCAATCACTTCCCATGACTCGGCATCTAGCTGTTCCCAGTGGTGCACTGCTCACAACTCACCAAACACACAGGCCATCCTGCCTGTAGTTTTCTCGTCCTAGTACAGACCCGCCTGTACTAAGAGACCTGGAATGCTTCCGAGAGCTCAAGAACCACACTGAATAACGCTACATGGATTCTGAAGCCTGCAACCCGCGGCATGAACCAAGGGGAACTTTAGCTTGAAGCTAGTGTTCAATGGGCTCGCCAGTTCATTACAGAGTACCAAAGGATGATCAGCTACGAAAGAATGGCAACCTCCATATTTCATTCCTAGAAACTCACTTGTCATCACAAAGGCAATTGTGCTACGAAGAGAATATGTGCAACTAAAGAGTTAGGGGGAATGGAGCCCACAACTCTCTAAATCCCAAAGAGGAAAATAAAGTTTCCCTTCAAGCCTTATTTTAACAGGGTCCTCAGAGCCTTAACCCTGCTCGTTCTTTCTCTATTTTGTACCTTAAAGGTGCTTTAGAAGGGAGATACTTCCGTTGTTTCAACTTGCCACAATTTACAGGTTTAAGCAAATAAGCCCTTCACTGCCCCTGGCTCGGCATCTAGCTGTTCCCAACGATACATTGCTGAGAAATGCCCAAACACACAGGCCGTCCTTCTAGGACGTTTCTCCTCCTCGTGCAGACCCACCATTACTGAGACCTGGAAGGCTTCCTAGAGCTAAAGAACCACACTGAATAAAGCTACATGGATTCTGCTGCATGCCAAACAGTGGCATGATACAAGAGGAAAGTTAGCTTGAGGCTAGTGTTCAATGGGGTCGCCAGTTCACTACAGATTACTGAAGGATGAGCAGCTACCAAGGAATGGCAACCTCCAAGTTTCTCTCCTAGCAACTCACTTGTCATCACTAAGCCAATTGTGCTATGAAGAGAACATGCGCAAGTAAAGAGTTTCTCAGGGAGAACTGAGCCCACAACTCTCTAAAGGCCAATAAGGAAAATAAAGTTTCCCTTCAGCCTTATATTCAAAATGGCCCGCAGAGCCCTGACTCTCATGCTTCTTCCTCTATTTAGTACCTCCAACGTGCTTTCGAAGGGAGATACTTGAGTTGTTTCAAGTTGCCACATTCTACAGGTTTCACAAAAAACCCCTTCACCTCCCATGTCTCGGCATCTAGGTGTTCCCAACGGTGCACTGCTCACAACTCCCCAAACACACAGGCCATCCTTCTTGTATCGTTTCTCAAGGTCGAGCAGATCCGCCAGTACTAAGAGACCTGGAATGCTTCCTAGAGCTCCAGAACCACACTGAATAAGGCTACAGAGATTGTGCTGCATGGCAACAAGTGGCATGATAGAAGAGGAACGTTAGCTTGAGGCTAGTGCTCAAACGGGGTCACCAATTCACTGAAGATTACCAAAGGACGAGCACCAGCAAAGAATGGCAAGCTCCGAGTTTCTTTCCTAGAAACTCACGTGTGGTCACAAAGGCAATTGTGCTATGAAGAGACCTCGTGCAACTACACAGTGTTTCTCAGGGAGAATTGAGCCCCCAACTCTCTAAATGCCAAAGAGGAAAATGAAGTTTCCCTTCAAGACTTATCTTCAAAGGGGCCAGCAGAGCATTGACCTTGCTGATTCTTTCTCTACTTTGTACCCACAAGGTGCTTAAGAAGGGAGATACATGAGTTCTTTCAACTTGCAAAAATGAAGAGGTTTAAGCAAAGAAGCCCTTCACAGCCTGTGACTCGGCATCTAGCTCTTCCAAAGCTGCATTGCTCATAAAGGCCCAAACACACCGGCCGTCCTTCTAATACATTGCTCATCCTAGTGTTGACCCGCCAGTCCTAAGAGACCTGGAATGCTACCTGGAGCTCAAGAACCACAATAAATAACGCTACATGGAGTCTGCTGCCTGCAACCTGCGGCATGATACAAGAGGAAAGTTAGCTTGAGGCTAGTGTTCTTTAGGGTCGCCCATTCACTACAGATTACGGAAGGATGAGCAGCTACCCAAGAATGGCAACCTCCATATTTCTTTCCTAGAAACTCACTTGTCATCACAAAGACAACTCTGCTATGAAGAGAACATGTGCAACTACACAGTGTTTCTCAGGGAGAATTGAGCCCGAAACTCTCTAAATCCCAATGAGGAACATAAAGTTTCCCTTCAAGCCTCATATACAAAAGGGCCCACAGAGCCTTGTCTCTGCTGTTTCTTTCTCTACGTTGTACGTCCAAGGTGCTTTAGAAGGGAGATACTTGAGTTGTTTCAACTGACTACTTTTTGGAGTGTAAGAAAAGAAGCCAATCACTTCCCATGACTCGGCATCTAGCTGTTCCCAGTGGTGCACTGCTCACAACTCACCAAACACACAGGCCATCCTGCCTGTAGTTTTCTCGTCCTAGTACAGACCCGCCTGTACTAAGAGACCTGGAATGCTTCCGAGAGCTCAAGAACCACACTGAATAACGCTACATGGATTCTGAAGCCTGCAACCCGCGGCATGAACCAAGGGGAACTTTAGCTTGAAGCTAGTGTTCAATGGGCTCGCCAGTTCATTACAGAGTACCAAAGGATGATCAGCTACGAAAGAATGGCAACCTCCATATTTCATTCCTAGAAACTCACTTGTCATCACAAAGGCAATTGTGCTACGAAGAGAATATGTGCAACTAAAGAGTTAGGGGGAATGGAGCCCACAACTCTCTAAATCCCAAAGAGGAAAATAAAGTTTCCCTTCAAGCCTTATTTTAACAGGGTCCTCAGAGCCTTAACCCTGCTCGTTCTTTCTCTATTTTGTACCTTAAAGGTGCTTTAGAAGGGAGATACTTCCGTTGTTTCAACTTGCCACAATTTACAGGTTTAAGCAAATAAGCCCTTCACTGCCCCTGGCTCGGCATCTAGCTGTTCCCAACGATACATTGCTGAGAAATGCCCAAACACACAGGCCGTCCTTCTAGGACGTTTCTCCTCCTCGTGCAGACCCACCATTACTGAGACCTGGAAGGCTTCCTAGAGCTAAAGAACCACACTGAATAAAGCTACATGGATTCTGCTGCATGCCAAACAGTGGCATGATACAAGAGGAAAGTTAGCTTGAGGCTAGTGTTCAATGGGGTCGCCAGTTCACTACAGATTACTGAAGGATGAGCAGCTACCAAGGAATGGCAACCTCCAAGTTTCTCTCCTAGCAACTCACTTGTCATCACTAAGCCAATTGTGCTATGAAGAGAACATGCGCAAGTAAAGAGTTTCTCAGGGAGAACTGAGCCCACAACTCTCTAAAGGCCAATAAGGAAAATAAAGTTTCCCTTCAGCCTTATATTCAAAATGGCCCGCAGAGCCCTGACTCTCATGCTTCTTCCTCTATTTAGTACCTCCAACGTGCTTTCGAAGGGAGATACTTGAGTTGTTTCAAGTTGCCACATTCTACAGGTTTCACAAAAAACCCCTTCACCTCCCATGTCTCGGCATCTAGGTGTTCCCAACGGTGCACTGCTCACAACTCCCCAAACACACAGGCCATCCTTCTTGTATCGTTTCTCAAGGTCGAGCAGATCCGCCAGTACTAAGAGACCTGGAATGCTTCCTAGAGCTCCAGAACCACACTGAATAAGGCTACAGAGATTGTGCTGCATGGCAACAAGTGGCATGATAGAAGAGGAACGTTAGCTTGAGGCTAGTGCTCAAACGGGGTCACCAATTCACTGAAGATTACCAAAGGACGAGCACCAGCAAAGAATGGCAAGCTCCGAGTTTCTTTCCTAGAAACTCACGTGTGGTCACAAAGGCAATTGTGCTATGAAGAGACCTCGTGCAACTACACAGTGTTTCTCAGGGAGAATTGAGCCCCCAACTCTCTAAATGCCAAAGAGGAAAATGAAGTTTCCCTTCAAGACTTATCTTCAAAGGGGCCAGCAGAGCATTGACCTTGCTGATTCTTTCTCTACTTTGTACCCACAAGGTGCTTAAGAAGGGAGATACATGAGTTCTTTCAACTTGCAAAAATGAAGAGGTTTAAGCAAAGAAGCCCTTCACAGCCTGTGACTCGGCATCTAGCTCTTCCAAAGCTGCATTGCTCATAAAGGCCCAAACACACCGGCCGTCCTTCTAATACATTGCTCATCCTAGTGTTGACCCGCCAGTCCTAAGAGACCTGGAATGCTACCTGGAGCTCAAGAACCACAATAAATAACGCTACATGGAGTCTGCTGCCTGCAACCTGCGGCATGATACAAGAGGAAAGTTAGCTTGAGGCTAGTGTTCTTTAGGGTCGCCCATTCACTACAGATTACGGAAGGATGAGCAGCTACCCAAGAATGGCAACCTCCATATTTCTTTCCTAGAAACTCACTTGTCATCACAAAGACAACTCTGCTATGAAGAGAACATGTGCAACTACACAGTGTTTCTCAGGGAGAATTGAGCCCGAAACTCTCTAAATCCCAATGAGGAACATAAAGTTTCCCTTCAAGCCTCATATACAAAAGGGCCCACAGAGCCTTGTCTCTGCTGTTTCTTTCTCTACGTTGTACGTCCAAGGTGCTTTAGAAGGGAGATACTTGAGTTGTTTCAACTGACTACTTTTTGGAGTGTAAGAAAAGAAGCCAATCACTTCCCATGACTCGGCATCTAGCTGTTCCCAGTGGTGCACTGCTCACAACTCACCAAACACACAGGCCATCCTGCCTGTAGTTTTCTCGTCCTAGTACAGACCCGCCTGTACTAAGAGACCTGGAATGCTTCCGAGAGCTCAAGAACCACACTGAATAACGCTACATGGATTCTGAAGCCTGCAACCCGCGGCATGAACCAAGGGGAACTTTAGCTTGAAGCTAGTGTTCAATGGGCTCGCCAGTTCATTACAGAGTACCAAAGGATGATCAGCTACGAAAGAATGGCAACCTCCATATTTCATTCCTAGAAACTCACTTGTCATCACAAAGGCAATTGTGCTACGAAGAGAATATGTGCAACTAAAGAGTTAGGGGGAATGGAGCCCACAACTCTCTAAATCCCAAAGAGGAAAATAAAGTTTCCCTTCAAGCCTTATTTTAACAGGGTCCTCAGAGCCTTAACCCTGCTCGTTCTTTCTCTATTTTGTACCTTAAAGGTGCTTTAGAAGGGAGATACTTCCGTTGTTTCAACTTGCCACAATTTACAGGTTTAAGCAAATAAGCCCTTCACTGCCCCTGGCTCGGCATCTAGCTGTTCCCAACGATACATTGCTGAGAAATGCCCAAACACACAGGCCGTCCTTCTAGGACGTTTCTCCTCCTCGTGCAGACCCACCATTACTGAGACCTGGAAGGCTTCCTAGAGCTAAAGAACCACACTGAATAAAGCTACATGGATTCTGCTGCATGCCAAACAGTGGCATGATACCAGAGGAAAGTTAGCTTGAGGCTAGTGTTCAATGGGGTCGCCAGTTCACTACAGATTACTGAAGGATGAGCAGCTACCAAGGAATGGCAACCTCCAAGTTTCTCTCCTAGCAACTCACTTGTCATCACTAAGCCAATTGTGCTATGAAGAGAACATGCGCAAGTAAAGAGTTTCTCAGGGAGAACTGAGCCCACAACTCTCTAAAGGCCAATAAGGAAAATAAAGTTTCCCTTCAGCCTTATATTCAAAATGGCCCGCAGAGCCCTGACTCTCATGCTTCTTCCTCTATTTAGTACCTCCAACGTGCTTTCGAAGGGAGATACTTGAGTTGTTTCAAGTTGCCACATTCTACAGGTTTCACAAAAAACCCCTTCACCTCCCATGTCTCGGCATCTAGGTGTTCCCAACGGTGCACTGCTCACAACTCCCCAAACACACAGGCCATCCTTCTTGTATCGTTTCTCAAGGTCGAGCAGATCCGCCAGTACTAAGAGACCTGGAATGCTTCCTAGAGCTCCAGAACCACACTGAATAAGGCTACAGAGATTGTGCTGCATGGCAACAAGTGGCATGATAGAAGAGGAACGTTAGCTTGAGGCTAGTGCTCAAACGGGGTCACCAATTCACTGAAGATTACCAAAGGACGAGCACCAGCAAAGAATGGCAAGCTCCGAGTTTCTTTCCTAGAAACTCACGTGTGGTCACAAAGGCAATTGTGCTATGAAGAGACCTCGTGCAACTACACAGTGTTTCTCAGGGAGAATTGAGCCCCCAACTCTCTAAATGCCAAAGAGGAAAATGAAGTTTCCCTTCAAGACTTATCTTCAAAGGGGCCAGCAGAGCATTGACCTTGCTGATTCTTTCTCTACTTTGTACCCACAAGGTGCTTAAGAAGGGAGATACATGAGTTCTTTCAACTTGCAAAAATGAAGAGGTTTAAGCAAAGAAGCCCTTCACAGCCTGTGACTCGGCATCTAGCTCTTCCAAAGCTGCATTGCTCATAAAGGCCCAAACACACCGGCCGTCCTTCTAATACATTGCTCATCCTAGTGTTGACCCGCCAGTCCTAAGAGACCTGGAATGCTACCTGGAGCTCAAGAACCACAATAAATAACGCTACATGGAGTCTGCTGCCTGCAACCTGCGGCATGATACAAGAGGAAAGTTAGCTTGAGGCTAGTGTTCTTTAGGGTCGCCCATTCACTACAGATTACGGAAGGATGAGCAGCTACCCAAGAATGGCAACCTCCATATTTCTTTCCTAGAAACTCACTTGTCATCACAAAGACAACTCTGCTATGAAGAGAACATGTGCAACTACACAGTGTTTCTCAGGGAGAATTGAGCCCGAAACTCTCTAAATCCCAATGAGGAACATAAAGTTTCCCTTCAAGCCTCATATACAAAAGGGCCCACAGAGCCTTGTCTCTGCTGTTTCTTTCTCTACGTTGTACGTCCAAGGTGCTTTAGAAGGGAGATACTTGAGTTGTTTCAACTGACTACTTTTTGGAGTGTAAGAAAAGAAGCCAATCACTTCCCATGACTCGGCATCTAGCTGTTCCCAGTGGTGCACTGCTCACAACTCACCAAACACACAGGCCATCCTGCCTGTAGTTTTCTCGTCCTAGTACAGACCCGCCTGTACTAAGAGACCTGGAATGCTTCCGAGAGCTCAAGAACCACACTGAATAACGCTACATGGATTCTGAAGCCTGCAACCCGCGGCATGAACCAAGGGGAACTTTAGCTTGAAGCTAGTGTTCAATGGGCTCGCCAGTTCATTACAGAGTACCAAAGGATGATCAGCTACGAAAGAATGGCAACCTCCATATTTCATTCCTAGAAACTCACTTGTCATCACAAAGGCAATTGTGCTACGAAGAGAATATGTGCAACTAAAGAGTTAGGGGGAATGGAGCCCACAACTCTCTAAATCCCAAAGAGGAACATAAAGTTTCCCTTCAAGCCTTATTTTAACAGGGTCCTCAGAGCCTTAACCCTGCTCGTTCTTTCTCTATTTTGTACCTTAAAGGTGCTTTAGAAGGGAGATACTTCCGTTGTTTCAACTTGCCACAATTTACAGGTTTAAGCAAATAAGCCCTTCACTGCCCCTGGCTCGGCATCTAGCTGTTCCCAACGATACATTGCTGAGAAATGCCCAAACACACAGGCCGTCCTTCTAGGACGTTTCTCCTCCTCGTGCAGACCCACCATTACTGAGACCTGGAAGGCTTCCTAGAGCTAAAGAACCACACTGAATAAAGCTACATGGATTCTGCTGCATGCCAAACAGTGGCATGATACCAGAGGAAAGTTAGCTTGAGGCTAGTGTTCAATGGGGTCGCCAGTTCACTACAGATTACTGAAGGATGAGCAGCTACCAAGGAATGGCAACCTCCAAGTTTCTCTCCTAGCAACTCACTTGTCATCACTAAGCCAATTGTGCTATGAAGAGAACATGCGCAAGTAAAGAGTTTCTCAGGGAGAACTGAGCCCACAACTCTCTAAAGGCCAATAAGGAAAATAAAGTTTCCCTTCAGCCTTATATTCAAAATGGCCCGCAGAGCCCTGACTCTCATGCTTCTTCCTCTATTTAGTACCTCCAACGTGCTTTCGAAGGGAGATACTTGAGTTGTTTCAAGTTGCCACATTCTACAGGTTTCACAAAAAACCCCTTCACCTCCCATGTCTCGGCATCTAGGTGTTCCCAACGGTGCACTGCTCACAACTCCCCAAACACACAGGCCATCCTTCTTGTATCGTTTCTCAAGGTCGAGCAGATCCGCCAGTACTAAGAGACCTGGAATGCTTCCTAGAGCTCCAGAACCACACTGAATAAGGCTACAGAGATTGTGCTGCATGGCAACAAGTGGCATGATAGAAGAGGAACGTTAGCTTGAGGCTAGTGCTCAAACGGGGTCACCAATTCACTGAAGATTACCAAAGGACGAGCACCAGCAAAGAATGGCAAGCTCCGAGTTTCTTTCCTAGAAACTCACGTGTGGTCACAAAGGCAATTGTGCTATGAAGAGACCTCGTGCAACTACACAGTGTTTCTCAGGGAGAATTGAGCCCCCAACTCTCTAAATGCCAAAGAGGAAAATGAAGTTTCCCTTCAAGACTTATCTTCAAAGGGGCCAGCAGAGCATTGACCTTGCTGATTCTTTCTCTACTTTGTACCCACAAGGTGCTTAAGAAGGGAGATACATGAGTTCTTTCAACTTGCAAAAATGAAGAGGTTTAAGCAAAGAAGCCCTTCACAGCCTGTGACTCGGCATCTAGCTCTTCCAAAGCTGCATTGCTCATAAAGGCCCAAACACACCGGCCGTCCTTCTAATACATTGCTCATCCTAGTGTTGACCCGCCAGTCCTAAGAGACCTGGAATGCTACCTGGAGCTCAAGAACCACAATAAATAACGCTACATGGAGTCTGCTGCCTGCAACCTGCGGCATGATACAAGAGGAAAGTTAGCTTGAGGCTAGTGTTCTTTAGGGTCGCCCATTCACTACAGATTACGGAAGGATGAGCAGCTACCCAAGAATGGCAACCTCCATATTTCTTTCCTAGAAACTCACTTGTCATCACAAAGACAACTCTGCTATGAAGAGAACATGTGCAACTACACAGTGTTTCTCAGGGAGAATTGAGCCCGAAACTCTCTAAATCCCAATGAGGAACATAAAGTTTCCCTTCAAGCCTCATATACAAAAGGGCCCACAGAGCCTTGTCTCTGCTGTTTCTTTCTCTACGTTGTACGTCCAAGGTGCTTTAGAAGGGAGATACTTGAGTTGTTTCAACTGACTACTTTTTGGAGTGTAAGAAAAGAAGCCAATCACTTCCCATGACTCGGCATCTAGCTGTTCCCAGTGGTGCACTGCTCACAACTCACCAAACACACAGGCCATCCTGCCTGTAGTTTTCTCGTCCTAGTACAGACCCGCCTGTACTAAGAGACCTGGAATGCTTCCGAGAGCTCAAGAACCACACTGAATAACGCTACATGGATTCTGAAGCCTGCAACCCGCGGCATGAACCAAGGGGAACTTTAGCTTGAAGCTAGTGTTCAATGGGCTCGCCAGTTCATTACAGAGTACCAAAGGATGATCAGCTACGAAAGAATGGCAACCTCCATATTTCATTCCTAGAAACTCACTTGTCATCACAAAGGCAATTGTGCTACGAAGAGAATATGTGCAACTAAAGAGTTAGGGGGAATGGAGCCCACAACTCTCTAAATCCCAAAGAGGAAAATAAAGTTTCCCTTCAAGCCTTATTTTAACAGGGTCCTCAGAGCCTTAACCCTGCTCGTTCTTTCTCTATTTTGTACCTTAAAGGTGCTTTAGAAGGGAGATACTTCCGTTGTTTCAACTTGCCACAATTTACAGGTTTAAGCAAATAAGCCCTTCACTGCCCCTGGCTCGGCATCTAGCTGTTCCCAACGATACATTGCTGAGAAATGCCCAAACACACAGGCCGTCCTTCTAGGACGTTTCTCCTCCTCGTGCAGACCCACCATTACTGAGACCTGGAAGGCTTCCTAGAGCTAAAGAACCACACTGAATAAAGCTACATGGATTCTGCTGCATGCCAAACAGTGGCATGATACCAGAGGAAAGTTAGCTTGAGGCTAGTGTTCAATGGGGTCGCCAGTTCACTACAGATTACTGAAGGATGAGCAGCTACCAAGGAATGGCAACCTCCAAGTTTCTCTCCTAGCAACTCACTTGTCATCACTAAGCCAATTGTGCTATGAAGAGAACATGCGCAAGTAAAGAGTTTCTCAGGGAGAACTGAGCCCACAACTCTCTAAAGGCCAATAAGGAAAATAAAGTTTCCCTTCAGCCTTATATTCAAAATGGCCCGCAGAGCCCTGACTCTCATGCTTCTTCCTCTATTTAGTACCTCCAACGTGCTTTCGAAGGGAGATACTTGAGTTGTTTCAAGTTGCCACATTCTACAGGTTTCACAAAAAACCCCTTCACCTCCCATGTCTCGGCATCTAGGTGTTCCCAACGGTGCACTGCTCACAACTCCCCAAACACACAGGCCATCCTTCTTGTATCGTTTCTCAAGGTCGAGCAGATCCGCCAGTACTAAGAGACCTGGAATGCTTCCTAGAGCTCCAGAACCACACTGAATAAGGCTACAGAGATTGTGCTGCATGGCAACAAGTGGCATGATAGAAGAGGAACGTTAGCTTGAGGCTAGTGCTCAAACGGGGTCACCAATTCACTGAAGATTACCAAAGGACGAGCACCAGCAAAGAATGGCAAGCTCCGAGTTTCTTTCCTAGAAACTCACGTGTGGTCACAAAGGCAATTGTGCTATGAAGAGACCTCGTGCAACTACACAGTGTTTCTCAGGGAGAATTGAGCCCCCAACTCTCTAAATGCCAAAGAGGAAAATGAAGTTTCCCTTCAAGACTTATCTTCAAAGGGGCCAGCAGAGCATTGACCTTGCTGATTCTTTCTCTACTTTGTACCCACAAGGTGCTTAAGAAGGGAGATACATGAGTTCTTTCAACTTGCAAAAATGAAGAGGTTTAAGCAAAGAAGCCCTTCACAGCCTGTGACTCGGCATCTAGCTCTTCCAAAGCTGCATTGCTCATAAAGGCCCAAACACACCGGCCGTCCTTCTAATACATTGCTCATCCTAGTGTTGACCCGCCAGTCCTAAGAGACCTGGAATGCTACCTGGAGCTCAAGAACCACAATAAATAACGCTACATGGAGTCTGCTGCCTGCAACCTGCGGCATGATACAAGAGGAAAGTTAGCTTGAGGCTAGTGTTCTTTAGGGTCGCCCATTCACTACAGATTACGGAAGGATGAGCAGCTACCCAAGAATGGCAACCTCCATATTTCTTTCCTAGAAACTCACTTGTCATCACAAAGACAACTCTGCTATGAAGAGAACATGTGCAACTACACAGTGTTTCTCAGGGAGAATTGAGCCCGAAACTCTCTAAATCCCAATGAGGAACATAAAGTTTCCCTTCAAGCCTCATATACAAAAGGGCCCACAGAGCCTTGTCTCTGCTGTTTCTTTCTCTACGTTGTACGTCCAAGGTGCTTTAGAAGGGAGATACTTGAGTTGTTTCAACTGACTACTTTTTGGAGTGTAAGAAAAGAAGCCAATCACTTCCCATGACTCGGCATCTAGCTGTTCCCAGTGGTGCACTGCTCACAACTCACCAAACACACAGGCCATCCTGCCTGTAGTTTTCTCGTCCTAGTACAGACCCGCCTGTACTAAGAGACCTGGAATGCTTCCGAGAGCTCAAGAACCACACTGAATAACGCTACATGGATTCTGAAGCCTGCAACCCGCGGCATGAACCAAGGGGAACTTTAGCTTGAAGCTAGTGTTCAATGGGCTCGCCAGTTCATTACAGAGTACCAAAGGATGATCAGCTACGAAAGAATGGCAACCTCCATATTTCATTCCTAGAAACTCACTTGTCATCACAAAGGCAATTGTGCTACGAAGAGAATATGTGCAACTAAAGAGTTAGGGGGAATGGAGCCCACAACTCTCTAAATCCCAAAGAGGAAAATAAAGTTTCCCTTCAAGCCTTATTTTAACAGGGTCCTCAGAGCCTTAACCCTGCTCGTTCTTTCTCTATTTTGTACCTTAAAGGTGCTTTAGAAGGGAGATACTTCCGTTGTTTCAACTTGCCACAATTTACAGGTTTAAGCAAATAAGCCCTTCACTGCCCCTGGCTCGGCATCTAGCTGTTCCCAACGATACATTGCTGAGAAATGCCCAAACACACAGGCCGTCCTTCTAGGACGTTTCTCCTCCTCGTGCAGACCCACCATTACTGAGACCTGGAAGGCTTCCTAGAGCTAAAGAACCACACTGAATAAAGCTACATGGATTCTGCTGCATGCCAAACAGTGTCATGATACCAGAGGAAAGTTAGCTTGAGGCTAGTGTTCAATGGGGTCGCCAGTTCACTACAGATTACTGAAGGATGAGCAGCTACCAAGGAATGGCAACCTCCAAGTTTCTCTCCTAGCAACTCACTTGTCATCACTAAGCCAATTGTGCTATGAAGAGAACATGCGCAAGTAAAGAGTTTCTCAGGGAGAACTGAGCCCACAACTCTCTAAAGGCCAATAAGGAAAATAAAGTTTCCCTTCAGCCTTATATTCAAAATGGCCCGCAGAGCCCTGACTCTCATGCTTCTTCCTCTATTTAGTACCTCCAACGTGCTTTCGAAGGGAGATACTTGAGTTGTTTCAAGTTGCCACATTCTACAGGTTTCACAAAAAACCCCTTCACCTCCCATGTCTCGGCATCTAGGTGTTCCCAACGGTGCACTGCTCACAACTCCCCAAACACACAGGCCATCCTTCTTGTATCGTTTCTCAAGGTCGAGCAGATCCGCCAGTACTAAGAGACCTGGAATGCTTCCTAGAGCTCCAGAACCACACTGAATAAGGCTACAGAGATTGTGCTGCATGGCAACAAGTGGCATGATAGAAGAGGAACGTTAGCTTGAGGCTAGTGCTCAAACGGGGTCACCAATTCACTGAAGATTACCAAAGGACGAGCACCAGCAAAGAATGGCAAGCTCCGAGTTTCTTTCCTAGAAACTCACGTGTGGTCACAAAGGCAATTGTGCTATGAAGAGACCTCGTGCAACTACACAGTGTTTCTCAGGGAGAATTGAGCCCCCAACTCTCTAAATGCCAAAGAGGAAAATGAAGTTTCCCTTCAAGACTTATCTTCAAAGGGGCCAGCAGAGCATTGACCTTGCTGATTCTTTCTCTACTTTGTACCCACAAGGTGCTTAAGAAGGGAGATACATGAGTTCTTTCAACTTGCAAAAATGAAGAGGTTTAAGCAAAGAAGCCCTTCACAGCCTGTGACTCGGCATCTAGCTCTTCCAAAGCTGCATTGCTCATAAAGGCCCAAACACACCGGCCGTCCTTCTAATACATTGCTCATCCTAGTGTTGACCCGCCAGTCCTAAGAGACCTGGAATGCTACCTGGAGCTCAA
Organism: Balaenoptera physalus; assembly: GCF_965194825.1. Taxonomy (NCBI): domain Eukaryota; kingdom Metazoa; phylum Chordata; class Mammalia; order Artiodactyla; family Balaenopteridae; genus Balaenoptera; species Balaenoptera physalus. The sequence goes on from NW_028125089.1 coordinate 25,111, forward strand.
GAACCACAATAAATAACGCTACATGGAGTCTGCTGCCTGCAACCTGCGGCATGATACAAGAGGAAAGTTAGCTTGAGGCTAGTGTTCTTTAGGGTCGCCCATTCACTACAGATTACGGAAGGATGAGCAGCTACCCAAGAATGGCAACCTCCATATTTCTTTCCTAGAAACTCACTTGTCATCACAAAGACAACTCTGCTATGAAGAGAACATGTGCAACTACACAGTGTTTCTCAGGGAGAATTGAGCCCGAAACTCTCTAAATCCCAATGAGGAACATAAAGTTTCCCTTCAAGCCTCATATACAAAAGGGCCCACAGAGCCTTGTCTCTGCTGTTTCTTTCTCTACGTTGTACGTCCAAGGTGCTTTAGAAGGGAGATACTTGAGTTGTTTCAACTGACTACTTTTTGGAGTGTAAGAAAAGAAGCCAATCACTTCCCATGACTCGGCATCTAGCTGTTCCCAGTGGTGCACTGCTCACAACTCACCAAACACACAGGCCATCCTGCCTGTAGTTTTCTCGTCCTAGTACAGACCCGCCTGTACTAAGAGACCTGGAATGCTTCCGAGAGCTCAAGAACCACACTGAATAACGCTACATGGATTCTGAAGCCTGCAACCCGCGGCATGAACCAAGGGGAACTTTAGCTTGAAGCTAGTGTTCAATGGGCTCGCCAGTTCATTACAGAGTACCAAAGGATGATCAGCTACGAAAGAATGGCAACCTCCATATTTCATTCCTAGAAACTCACTTGTCATCACAAAGGCAATTGTGCTACGAAGAGAATATGTGCAACTAAAGAGTTAGGGGGAATGGAGCCCACAACTCTCTAAATCCCAAAGAGGAAAATAAAGTTTCCCTTCAAGCCTTATTTTAACAGGGTCCTCAGAGCCTTAACCCTGCTCGTTCTTTCTCTATTTTGTACCTTAAAGGTGCTTTAGAAGGGAGATACTTCCGTTGTTTCAACTTGCCACAATTTACAGGTTTAAGCAAATAAGCCCTTCACTGCCCCTGGCTCGGCATCTAGCTGTTCCCAACGATACATTGCTGAGAAATGCCCAAACACACAGGCCGTCCTTCTAGGACGTTTCTCCTCCTCGTGCAGACCCACCATTACTGAGACCTGGAAGGCTTCCTAGAGCTAAAGAACCACACTGAATAAAGCTACATGGATTCTGCTGCATGCCAAACAGTGGCATGATACAAGAGGAAAGTTAGCTTGAGGCTAGTGTTCAATGGGGTCGCCAGTTCACTACAGATTACTGAAGGATGAGCAGCTACCAAGGAATGGCAACCTCCAAGTTTCTCTCCTAGCAACTCACTTGTCATCACTAAGCCAATTGTGCTATGAAGAGAACATGCGCAAGTAAAGAGTTTCTCAGGGAGAACTGAGCCCACAACTCTCTAAAGGCCAATAAGGAAAATAAAGTTTCCCTTCAGCCTTATATTCAAAATGGCCCGCAGAGCCCTGACTCTCATGCTTCTTCCTCTATTTAGTACCTCCAACGTGCTTTCGAAGGGAGATACTTGAGTTGTTTCAAGTTGCCACATTCTACAGGTTTCACAAAAAACCCCTTCACCTCCCATGTCTCGGCATCTAGGTGTTCCCAACGGTGCACTGCTCACAACTCCCCAAACACACAGGCCATCCTTCTTGTATCGTTTCTCAAGGTCGAGCAGATCCGCCAGTACTAAGAGACCTGGAATGCTTCCTAGAGCTCCAGAACCACACTGAATAAGGCTACAGAGATTGTGCTGCATGGCAACAAGTGGCATGATAGAAGAGGAACGTTAGCTTGAGGCTAGTGCTCAAACGGGGTCACCAATTCACTGAAGATTACCAAAGGACGAGCACCAGCAAAGAATGGCAAGCTCCGAGTTTCTTTCCTAGAAACTCACGTGTGGTCACAAAGGCAATTGTGCTATGAAGAGACCTCGTGCAACTACACAGTGTTTCTCAGGGAGAATTGAGCCCCCAACTCTCTAAATGCCAAAGAGGAAAATGAAGTTTCCCTTCAAGACTTATCTTCAAAGGGGCCAGCAGAGCATTGACCTTGCTGATTCTTTCTCTACTTTGTACCCACAAGGTGCTTAAGAAGGGAGATACATGAGTTCTTTCAACTTGCAAAAATGAAGAGGTTTAAGCAAAGAAGCCCTTCACAGCCTGTGACTCGGCATCTAGCTCTTCCAAAGCTGCATTGCTCATAAAGGCCCAAACACACCGGCCGTCCTTCTAATACATTGCTCATCCTAGTGTTGACCCGCCAGTCCTAAGAGACCTGGAATGCTACCTGGAGCTCAAGAACCACAATAAATAACGCTACATGGAGTCTGCTGCCTGCAACCTGCGGCATGATACAAGAGGAAAGTTAGCTTGAGGCTAGTGTTCTTTAGGGTCACCCATTCACTACAGATTACGGAAGGATGAGCAGCTACCCAAGAATGGCAACCTCCATATTTCTTTCCTAGAAACTCACTTGTCATCACAAAGACAACTCTGCTATGAAGAGAACATGTGCAACTACACAGTGTTTCTCAGGGAGAATTGAGCCCGAAACTCTCTAAATCCCAATGAGGAACATAAAGTTTCCCTTCAAGCCTCATATACAAAAGGGCCCACAGAGCCTTGTCTCTGCTGTTTCTTTCTCTACGTTGTACGTCCAAGGTGCTTTAGAAGGGAGATACTTGAGTTGTTTCAACTGACTACTTTTTGGAGTGTAAGAAAAGAAGCCAATCACTTCCCATGACTCGGCATCTAGCTGTTCCCAGTGGTGCACTGCTCACAACTCACCAAACACACAGGCCATCCTGCCTGTAGTTTTCTCGTCCTAGTACAGACCCGCCTGTACTAAGAGACCTGGAATGCTTCCGAGAGCTCAAGAACCACACTGAATAACGCTACATGGATTCTGAAGCCTGCAACCCGCGGCATGAACCAAGGGGAACTTTAGCTTGAAGCTAGTGTTCAATGGGCTCGCCAGTTCATTACAGAGTACCAAAGGATGATCAGCTACGAAAGAATGGCAACCTCCATATTTCATTCCTAGAAACTCACTTGTCATCACAAAGGCAATTGTGCTACGAAGAGAATATGTGCAACTAAAGAGTTAGGGGGAATGGAGCCCACAACTCTCTAAATCCCAAAGAGGAAAATAAAGTTTCCCTTCAAGCCTTATTTTAACAGGGTCCTCAGAGCCTTAACCCTGCTCGTTCTTTCTCTATTTTGTACCTTAAAGGTGCTTTAGAAGGGAGATACTTCCGTTGTTTCAACTTGCCACAATTTACAGGTTTAAGCAAATAAGCCCTTCACTGCCCCTGGCTCGGCATCTAGCTGTTCCCAACGATACATTGCTGAGAAATGCCCAAACACACAGGCCGTCCTTCTAGGACGTTTCTCCTCCTCGTGCAGACCCACCATTACTGAGACCTGGAAGGCTTCCTAGAGCTAAAGAACCACACTGAATAAAGCTACATGGATTCTGCTGCATGCCAAACAGTGGCATGATACAAGAGGAAAGTTAGCTTGAGGCTAGTGTTCAATGGGGTCGCCAGTTCACTACAGATTACTGAAGGATGAGCAGCTACCAAGGAATGGCAACCTCCAAGTTTCTCTCCTAGCAACTCACTTGTCATCACTAAGCCAATTGTGCTATGAAGAGAACATGCGCAAGTAAAGAGTTTCTCAGGGAGAACTGAGCCCACAACTCTCTAAAGGCCAATAAGGAAAATAAAGTTTCCCTTCAGCCTTATATTCAAAATGGCCCGCAGAGCCCTGACTCTCATGCTTCTTCCTCTATTTAGTACCTCCAACGTGCTTTCGAAGGGAGATACTTGAGTTGTTTCAAGTTGCCACATTCTACAGGTTTCACAAAAAACCCCTTCACCTCCCATGTCTCGGCATCTAGGTGTTCCCAACGGTGCACTGCTCACAACTCCCCAAACACACAGGCCATCCTTCTTGTATCGTTTCTCAAGGTCGAGCAGATCCGCCAGTACTAAGAGACCTGGAATGCTTCCTAGAGCTCCAGAACCACACTGAATAAGGCTACAGAGATTGTGCTGCATGGCAACAAGTGGCATGATAGAAGAGGAACGTTAGCTTGAGGCTAGTGCTCAAACGGGGTCACCAATTCACTGAAGATTACCAAAGGACGAGCACCAGCAAAGAATGGCAAGCTCCGAGTTTCTTTCCTAGAAACTCACGTGTGGTCACAAAGGCAATTGTGCTATGAAGAGACCTCGTGCAACTACACAGTGTTTCTCAGGGAGAATTGAGCCCCCAACTCTCTAAATGCCAAAGAGGAAAATGAAGTTTCCCTTCAAGACTTATCTTCAAAGGGGCCAGCAGAGCATTGACCTTGCTGATTCTTTCTCTACTTTGTACCCACAAGGTGCTTAAGAAGGGAGATACATGAGTTCTTTCAACTTGCAAAAATGAAGAGGTTTAAGCAAAGAAGCCCTTCACAGCCTGTGACTCGGCATCTAGCTCTTCCAAAGCTGCATTGCTCATAAAGGCCCAAACACACCGGCCGTCCTTCTAATACATTGCTCATCCTAGTGTTGACCCGCCAGTCCTAAGAGACCTGGAATGCTACCTGGAGCTCAAGAACCACAATAAATAACGCTACATGGAGTCTGCTGCCTGCAACCTGCGGCATGATACAAGAGGAAAGTTAGCTTGAGGCTAGTGTTCTTTAGGGTCGCCCATTCACTACAGATTACGGAAGGATGAGCAGCTACCCAAGAATGGCAACCTCCATATTTCTTTCCTAGAAACTCACTTGTCATCACAAAGACAACTCTGCTATGAAGAGAACATGTGCAACTACACAGTGTTTCTCAGGGAGAATTGAGCCCGAAACTCTCTAAATCCCAATGAGGAACATAAAGTTTCCCTTCAAGCCTCATATACAAAAGGGCCCACAGAGCCTTGTCTCTGCTGTTTCTTTCTCTACGTTGTACGTCCAAGGTGCTTTAGAAGGGAGATACTTGAGTTGTTTCAACTGACTACTTTTTGGAGTGTAAGAAAAGAAGCCAATCACTTCCCATGACTCGGCATCTAGCTGTTCCCAGTGGTGCACTGCTCACAACTCACCAAACACACAGGCCATCCTGCCTGTAGTTTTCTCGTCCTAGTACAGACCCGCCTGTACTAAGAGACCTGGAATGCTTCCGAGAGCTCAAGAACCACACTGAATAACGCTACATGGATTCTGAAGCCTGCAACCCGCGGCATGAACCAAGGGGAACTTTAGCTTGAAGCTAGTGTTCAATGGGCTCGCCAGTTCATTACAGAGTACCAAAGGATGATCAGCTACGAAAGAATGGCAACCTCCATATTTCATTCCTAGAAACTCACTTGTCATCACAAAGGCAATTGTGCTACGAAGAGAATATGTGCAACTAAAGAGTTAGGGGGAATGGAGCCCACAACTCTCTAAATCCCAAAGAGGAAAATAAAGTTTCCCTTCAAGCCTTATTTTAACAGGGTCCTCAGAGCCTTAACCCTGCTCGTTCTTTCTCTATTTTGTACCTTAAAGGTGCTTTAGAAGGGAGATACTTCCGTTGTTTCAACTTGCCACAATTTACAGGTTTAAGCAAATAAGCCCTTCACTGCCCCTGGCTCGGCATCTAGCTGTTCCCAACGATACATTGCTGAGAAATGCCCAAACACACAGGCCGTCCTTCTAGGACGTTTCTCCTCCTCGTGCAGACCCACCATTACTGAGACCTGGAAGGCTTCCTAGAGCTAAAGAACCACACTGAATAAAGCTACATGGATTCTGCTGCATGCCAAACAGTGGCATGATACAAGAGGAAAGTTAGCTTGAGGCTAGTGTTCAATGGGGTCGCCAGTTCACTACAGATTACTGAAGGATGAGCAGCTACCAAGGAATGGCAACCTCCAAGTTTCTCTCCTAGCAACTCACTTGTCATCACTAAGCCAATTGTGCTATGAAGAGAACATGCGCAAGTAAAGAGTTTCTCAGGGAGAACTGAGCCCACAACTCTCTAAAGGCCAATAAGGAAAATAAAGTTTCCCTTCAGCCTTATATTCAAAATGGCCCGCAGAGCCCTGACTCTCATGCTTCTTCCTCTATTTAGTACCTCCAACGTGCTTTCGAAGGGAGATACTTGAGTTGTTTCAAGTTGCCACATTCTACAGGTTTCACAAAAAACCCCTTCACCTCCCATGTCTCGGCATCTAGGTGTTCCCAACGGTGCACTGCTCACAACTCCCCAAACACACAGGCCATCCTTCTTGTATCGTTTCTCAAGGTCGAGCAGATCCGCCAGTACTAAGAGACCTGGAATGCTTCCTAGAGCTCCAGAACCACACTGAATAAGGCTACAGAGATTGTGCTGCATGGCAACAAGTGGCATGATAGAAGAGGAACGTTAGCTTGAGGCTAGTGCTCAAACGGGGTCACCAATTCACTGAAGATTACCAAAGGACGAGCACCAGCAAAGAATGGCAAGCTCCGAGTTTCTTTCCTAGAAACTCACGTGTGGTCACAAAGGCAATTGTGCTATGAAGAGACCTCGTGCAACTACACAGTGTTTCTCAGGGAGAATTGAGCCCCCAACTCTCTAAATGCCAAAGAGGAAAATGAAGTTTCCCTTCAAGACTTATCTTCAAAGGGGCCAGCAGAGCATTGACCTTGCTGATTCTTTCTCTACTTTGTACCCACAAGGTGCTTAAGAAGGGAGATACATGAGTTCTTTCAACTTGCAAAAATGAAGAGGTTTAAGCAAAGAAGCCCTTCACAGCCTGTGACTCGGCATCTAGCTCTTCCAAAGCTGCATTGCTCATAAAGGCCCAAACACACCGGCCGTCCTTCTAATACATTGCTCATCCTAGTGTTGACCCGCCAGTCCTAAGAGACCTGGAATGCTACCTGGAGCTCAAGAACCACAATAAATAACGCTACATGGAGTCTGCTGCCTGCAACCTGCGGCATGATACAAGAGGAAAGTTAGCTTGAGGCTAGTGTTCTTTAGGGTCGCCCATTCACTACAGATTACGGAAGGATGAGCAGCTACCCAAGAATGGCAACCTCCATATTTCTTTCCTAGAAACTCACTTGTCATCACAAAGACAACTCTGCTATGAAGAGAACATGTGCAACTACACAGTGTTTCTCAGGGAGAATTGAGCCCAAAACTCTCTAAATCCCAATGAGGAACATAAAGTTTCCCTTCAAGCCTCATATACAAAAGGGCCCACAGAGCCTTGTCTCTGCTGTTTCTTTCTCTACGTTGTACGTCCAAGGTGCTTTAGAAGGGAGATACTTGAGTTGTTTCAACTGACTACTTTTTGGAGTGTAAGAAAAGAAGCCAATCACTTCCCATGACTCGGCATCTAGCTGTTCCCAGTGGTGCACTGCTCACAACTCACCAAACACACAGGCCATCCTGCCTGTAGTTTTCTCGTCCTAGTACAGACCCGCCTGTACTAAGAGACCTGGAATGCTTCCGAGAGCTCAAGAACCACACTGAATAACGCTACATGGATTCTGAAGCCTGCAACCCGCGGCATGAACCAAGGGGAACTTTAGCTTGAAGCTAGTGTTCAATGGGCTCGCCAGTTCATTACAGAGTACCAAAGGATGATCAGCTACGAAAGAATGGCAACCTCCATATTTCATTCCTAGAAACTCACTTGTCATCACAAAGGCAATTGTGCTACGAAGAGAATATGTGCAACTAAAGAGTTAGGGGGAATGGAGCCCACAACTCTCTAAATCCCAAAGAGGAAAATAAAGTTTCCCTTCAAGCCTTATTTTAACAGGGTCCTCAGAGCCTTAACCCTGCTCGTTCTTTCTCTATTTTGTACCTTAAAGGTGCTTTAGAAGGGAGATACTTCCGTTGTTTCAACTTGCCACAATTTACAGGTTTAAGCAAATAAGCCCTTCACTGCCCCTGGCTCGGCATCTAGCTGTTCCCAACGATACATTGCTGAGAAATGCCCAAACACACAGGCCGTCCTTCTAGGACGTTTCTCCTCCTCGTGCAGACCCACCATTACTGAGACCTGGAAGGCTTCCTAGAGCTAAAGAACCACACTGAATAAAGCTACATGGATTCTGCTGCATGCCAAACAGTGGCATGATACAAGAGGAAAGTTAGCTTGAGGCTAGTGTTCAATGGGGTCGCCAGTTCACTACAGATTACTGAAGGATGAGCAGCTACCAAGGAATGGCAACCTCCAAGTTTCTCTCCTAGCAACTCACTTGTCATCACTAAGCCAATTGTGCTATGAAGAGAACATGCGCAAGTAAAGAGTTTCTCAGGGAGAACTGAGCCCACAACTCTCTAAAGGCCAATAAGGAAAATAAAGTTTCCCTTCAGCCTTATATTCAAAATGGCCCGCAGAGCCCTGACTCTCATGCTTCTTCCTCTATTTAGTACCTCCAACGTGCTTTCGAAGGGAGATACTTGAGTTGTTTCAAGTTGCCACATTCTACAGGTTTCACAAAAAACCCCTTCACCTCCCATGTCTCGGCATCTAGGTGTTCCCAACGGTGCACTGCTCACAACTCCCCAAACACACAGGCCATCCTTCTTGTATCGTTTCTCAAGGTCGAGCAGATCCGCCAGTACTAAGAGACCTGGAATGCTTCCTAGAGCTCCAGAACCACACTGAATAAGGCTACAGAGATTGTGCTGCATGGCAACAAGTGGCATGATAGAAGAGGAACGTTAGCTTGAGGCTAGTGCTCAAACGGGGTCACCAATTCACTGAAGATTACCAAAGGACGAGCACCAGCAAAGAATGGCAAGCTCCGAGTTTCTTTCCTAGAAACTCACGTGTGGTCACAAAGGCAATTGTGCTATGAAGAGACCTCGTGCAACTACACAGTGTTTCTCAGGGAGAATTGAGCCCCCAACTCTCTAAATGCCAAAGAGGAAAATGAAGTTTCCCTTCAAGACTTATCTTCAAAGGGGCCAGCAGAGCATTGACCTTGCTGATTCTTTCTCTACTTTGTACCCACAAGGTGCTTAAGAAGGGAGATACATGAGTTCTTTCAACTTGCAAAAATGAAGAGGTTTAAGCAAAGAAGCCCTTCACAGCCTGTGACTCGGCATCTAGCTCTTCCAAAGCTGCATTGCTCATAAAGGCCCAAACACACCGGCCGTCCTTCTAATACATTGCTCATCCTAGTGTTGACCCGCCAGTCCTAAGAGACCTGGAATGCTACCTGGAGCTCAAGAACCACAATAAATAACGCTACATGGAGTCTGCTGCCTGCAACCTGCGGCATGATACAAGAGGAAAGTTAGCTTGAGGCTAGTGTTCTTTAGGGTCGCCCATTCACTACAGATTACGGAAGGATGAGCAGCTACCCAAGAATGGCAACCTCCATATTTCTTTCCTAGAAACTCACTTGTCATCACAAAGACAACTCTGCTATGAAGAGAACATGTGCAACTACACAGTGTTTCTCAGGGAGAATTGAGCCCGAAACTCTCTAAATCCCAATGAGGAACATAAAGTTTCCCTTCAAGCCTCATATACAAAAGGGCCCACAGAGCCTTGTCTCTGCTGTTTCTTTCTCTACGTTGTACGTCCAAGGTGCTTTAGAAGGGAGATACTTGAGTTGTTTCAACTGACTACTTTTTGGAGTGTAAGAAAAGAAGCCAATCACTTCCCATGACTCGGCATCTAGCTGTTCCCAGTGGTGCACTGCTCACAACTCACCAAACACACAGGCCATCCTGCCTGTAGTTTTCTCGTCCTAGTACAGACCCGCCTGTACTAAGAGACCTGGAATGCTTCCGAGAGCTCAAGAACCACACTGAATAACGCTACATGGATTCTGAAGCCTGCAACCCGCGGCATGAACCAAGGGGAACTTTAGCTTGAAGCTAGTGTTCAATGGGCTCGCCAGTTCATTACAGAGTACCAAAGGATGATCAGCTACGAAAGAATGGCAACCTCCATATTTCATTCCTAGAAACTCACTTGTCATCACAAAGGCAATTGTGCTACGAAGAGAATATGTGCAACTAAAGAGTTAGGGGGAATGGAGCCCACAACTCTCTAAATCCCAAAGAGGAAAATAAAGTTTCCCTTCAAGCCTTATTTTAACAGGGTCCTCAGAGCCTTAACCCTGCTCGTTCTTTCTCTATTTTGTACCTTAAAGGTGCTTTAGAAGGGAGATACTTCCGTTGTTTCAACTTGCCACAATTTACAGGTTTAAGCAAATAAGCCCTTCACTGCCCCTGGCTCGGCATCTAGCTGTTCCCAACGATACATTGCTGAGAAATGCCCAAACACACAGGCCGTCCTTCTAGGACGTTTCTCCTCCTCGTGCAGACCCACCATTACTGAGACCTGGAAGGCTTCCTAGAGCTAAAGAACCACACTGAATAAAGCTACATGGATTCTGCTGCATGCCAAACAGTGGCATGATACAAGAGGAAAGTTAGCTTGAGGCTAGTGTTCAATGGGGTCGCCAGTTCACTACAGATTACTGAAGGATGAGCAGCTACCAAGGAATGGCAACCTCCAAGTTTCTCTCCTAGCAACTCACTTGTCATCACTAAGCCAATTGTGCTATGAAGAGAACATGCGCAAGTAAAGAGTTTCTCAGGGAGAACTGAGCCCACAACTCTCTAAAGGCCAATAAGGAAAATAAAGTTTCCCTTCAGCCTTATATTCAAAATGGCCCGCAGAGCCCTGACTCTCATGCTTCTTCCTCTATTTAGTACCTCCAACGTGCTTTCGAAGGGAGATACTTGAGTTGTTTCAAGTTGCCACATTCTACAGGTTTCACAAAAAACCCCTTCACCTCCCATGTCTCGGCATCTAGGTGTTCCCAACGGTGCACTGCTCACAACTCCCCAAACACACAGGCCATCCTTCTTGTATCGTTTCTCAAGGTCGAGCAGATCCGCCAGTACTAAGAGACCTGGAATGCTTCCTAGAGCTCCAGAACCACACTGAATAAGGCTACAGAGATTGTGCTGCATGGCAACAAGTGGCATGATAGAAGAGGAACGTTAGCTTGAGGCTAGTGCTCAAACGGGGTCACCAATTCACTGAAGATTACCAAAGGACGAGCACCAGCAAAGAATGGCAAGCTCCGAGTTTCTTTCCTAGAAACTCACGTGTGGTCACAAAGGCAATTGTGCTATGAAGAGACCTCGTGCAACTACACAGTGTTTCTCAGGGAGAATTGAGCCCCCAACTCTCTAAATGCCAAAGAGGAAAATGAAGTTTCCCTTCAAGACTTATCTTCAAAGGGGCCAGCAGAGCATTGACCTTGCTGATTCTTTCTCTACTTTGTACCCACAAGGTGCTTAAGAAGGGAGATACATGAGTTCTTTCAACTTGCAAAAATGAAGAGGTTTAAGCAAAGAAGCCCTTCACAGCCTGTGACTCGGCATCTAGCTCTTCCAAAGCTGCATTGCTCATAAAGGCCCAAACACACCGGCCGTCCTTCTAATACATTGCTCATCCTAGTGTTGACCCGCCAGTCCTAAGAGACCTGGAATGCTACCTGGAGCTCAAGAACCACAATAAATAACGCTACATGGAGTCTGCTGCCTGCAACCTGCGGCATGATACAAGAGGAAAGTTAGCTTGAGGCTAGTGTTCTTTAGGGTCGCCCATTCACTACAGATTACGGAAGGATGAGCAGCTACCCAAGAATGGCAACCTCCATATTTCTTTCCTAGAAACTCACTTGTCATCACAAAGACAACTCTGCTATGAAGAGAACATGTGCAACTACACAGTGTTTCTCAGGGAGAATTGAGCCCGAAACTCTCTAAATCCCAATGAGGAACATAAAGTTTCCCTTCAAGCCTCATATACAAAAGGGCCCACAGAGCCTTGTCTCTGCTGTTTCTTTCTCTACGTTGTACGTCCAAGGTGCTTTAGAAGGGAGATACTTGAGTTGTTTCAACTGACTACTTTTTGGAGTGTAAGAAAAGAAGCCAATCACTTCCCATGACTCGGCATCTAGCTGTTCCCAGTGGTGCACTGCTCACAACTCACCAAACACACAGGCCATCCTGCCTGTAGTTTTCTCGTCCTAGTACAGACCCGCCTGTACTAAGAGACCTGGAATGCTTCCGAGAGCTCAAGAACCACACTGAATAACGCTACATGGATTCTGAAGCCTGCAACCCGCGGCATGAACCAAGGGGAACTTTAGCTTGAAGCTAGTGTTCAATGGGCTCGCCAGTTCATTACAGAGTACCAAAGGATGATCAGCTACGAAAGAATGGCAACCTCCATATTTCATTCCTAGAAACTCACTTGTCATCACAAAGGCAATTGTGCTACGAAGAGAATATGTGCAACTAAAGAGTTAGGGGGAATGGAGCCCACAACTCTCTAAATCCCAAAGAGGAAAATAAAGTTTCCCTTCAAGCCTTATTTTAACAGGGTCCTCAGAGCCTTAACCCTGCTCGTTCTTTCTCTATTTTGTACCTTAAAGGTGCTTTAGAAGGGAGATACTTCCGTTGTTTCAACTTGCCACAATTTACAGGTTTAAGCAAATAAGCCCTTCACTGCCCCTGGCTCGGCATCTAGCTGTTCCCAACGATACATTGCTGAGAAATGCCCAAACACACAGGCCGTCCTTCTAGGACGTTTCTCCTCCTCGTGCAGACCCACCATTACTGAGACCTGGAAGGCTTCCTAGAGCTAAAGAACCACACTGAATAAAGCTACATGGATTCTGCTGCATGCCAAACAGTGGCATGATACAAGAGGAAAGTTAGCTTGAGGCTAGTGTTCAATGGGGTCGCCAGTTCACTACAGATTACTGAAGGATGAGCAGCTACCAAGGAATGGCAACCTCCAAGTTTCTCTCCTAGCAACTCACTTGTCATCACTAAGCCAATTGTGCTATGAAGAGAACATGCGCAAGTAAAGAGTTTCTCAGGGAGAACTGAGCCCACAACTCTCTAAAGGCCAATAAGGAAAATAAAGTTTCCCTTCAGCCTTATATTCAAAATGGCCCGCAGAGCCCTGACTCTCATGCTTCTTCCTCTATTTAGTACCTTCAACGTGCTTTCGAAGGGAGATACTTGAGTTGTTTCAAGTTGCCACATTCTACAGGTTTCACAAAAAACCCCTTCACCTCCCATGTCTCGGCATCTAGGTGTTCCCAACGGTGCACTGCTCACAACTCCCCAAACACACAGGCCATCCTTCTTGTATCGTTTCTCAAGGTCGAGCAGATCCGCCAGTACTAAGAGACCTGGAATGCTTCCTAGAGCTCCAGAACCACACTGAATAAGGCTACAGAGATTGTGCTGCATGGCAACAAGTGGCATGATAGAAGAGGAACGTTAGCTTGAGGCTAGTGCTCAAACGGGGTCACCAATTCACTGAAGATTACCAAAGGACGAGCACCAGCAAAGAATGGCAAGCTCCGAGTTTCTTTCCTAGAAACTCACGTGTGGTCACAAAGGCAATTGTGCTATGAAGAGACCTCGTGCAACTACACAGTGTTTCTCAGGGAGAATTGAGCCCCCAACTCTCTAAATGCCAAAGAGGAAAATGAAGTTTCCCTTCAAGACTTATCTTCAAAGGGGCCAGCAGAGCATTGACCTTGCTGATTCTTTCTCTACTTTGTACCCACAAGGTGCTTAAGAAGGGAGATACATGAGTTCTTTCAACTTGCAAAAATGAAGAGGTTTAAGCAAAGAAGCCCTTCACAGCCTGTGACTCGGCATCTAGCTCTTCCAAAGCTGCATTGCTCATAAAGGCCCAAACACACCGGCCGTCCTTCTAATACATTGCTCATCCTAGTGTTGACCCGCCAGTCCTAAGAGACCTGGAATGCTACCTGGAGCTCAAGAACCACAATAAATAACGCTACATGGAGTCTGCTGCCTGCAACCTGCGGCATGATACAAGAGGAAAGTTAGCTTGAGGCTAGTGTTCTTTAGGGTCGCCCATTCACTACAGATTACGGAAGGATGAGCAGCTACCCAAGAATGGCAACCTCCATATTTCTTTCCTAGAAACTCACTTGTCATCACAAAGACAACTCTGCTATGAAGAGAACATGTGCAACTACACAGTGTTTCTCAGGGAGAATTGAGCCCGAAACTCTCTAAATCCCAATGAGGAACATAAAGTTTCCCTTCAAGCCTCATATACAAAAGGGCCCACAGAGCCTTGTCTCTGCTGTTTCTTTCTCTACGTTGTACGTCCAAGGTGCTTTAGAAGGGAGATACTTGAGTTGTTTCAACTGACTACTTTTTGGAGTGTAAGAAAAGAAGCCAATCACTTCCCATGACTCGGCATCTAGCTGTTCCCAGTGGTGCACTGCTCACAACTCACCAAACACACAGGCCATCCTGCCTGTAGTTTTCTCGTCCTAGTACAGACCCGCCTGTACTAAGAGACCTGGAATGCTTCCGAGAGCTCAAGAACCACACTGAATAACGCTACATGGATTCTGAAGCCTGCAACCCGCGGCATGAACCAAGGGGAACTTTAGCTTGAAGCTAGTGTTCAATGGGCTCGCCAGTTCATTACAGAGTACCAAAGGATGATCAGCTACGAAAGAATGGCAACCTCCATATTTCATTCCTAGAAACTCACTTGTCATCACAAAGGCAATTGTGCTACGAAGAGAATATGTGCAACTAAAGAGTTAGGGGGAATGGAGCCCACAACTCTCTAAATCCCAAAGAGGAAAATAAAGTTTCCCTTCAAGCCTTATTTTAACAGGGTCCTCAGAGCCTTAACCCTGCTCGTTCTTTCTCTATTTTGTACCTTAAAGGTGCTTTAGAAGGGAGATACTTCCGTTGTTTCAACTTGCCACAATTTACAGGTTTAAGCAAATAAGCCCTTCACTGCCCCTGGCTCGGCATCTAGCTGTTCCCAACGATACATTGCTGAGAAATGCCCAAACACACAGGCCGTCCTTCTAGGACGTTTCTCCTCCTCGTGCAGACCCACCATTACTGAGACCTGGAAGGCTTCCTAGAGCTAAAGAACCACACTGAATAAAGCTACATGGATTCTGCTGCATGCCAAACAGTGGCATGATACCAGAGGAAAGTTAGCTTGAGGCTAGTGTTCAATGGGGTCGCCAGTTCACTACAGATTACTGAAGGATGAGCAGCTACCAAGGAATGGCAACCTCCAAGTTTCTCTCCTAGCAACTCACTTGTCATCACTAAGCCAATTGTGCTATGAAGAGAACATGCGCAAGTAAAGAGTTTCTCAGGGAGAACTGAGCCCACAACTCTCTAAAGGCCAATAAGGAAAATAAAGTTTCCCTTCAGCCTTATATTCAAAATGGCCCGCAGAGCCCTGACTCTCATGCTTCTTCCTCTATTTAGTACCTCCAACGTGCTTTCGAAGGGAGATACTTGAGTTGTTTCAAGTTGCCACATTCTACAGGTTTCACAAAAAACCCCTTCACCTCCCATGTCTCGGCATCTAGGTGTTCCCAACGGTGCACTGCTCACAACTCCCCAAACACACAGGCCATCCTTCTTGTATCGTTTCTCAAGGTCGAGCAGATCCGCCAGTACTAAGAGACCTGGAATGCTTCCTAGAGCTCCAGAACCACACTGAATAAGGCTACAGAGATTGTGCTGCATGGCAACAAGTGGCATGATAGAAGAGGAACGTTAGCTTGAGGCTAGTGCTCAAACGGGGTCACCAATTCACTGAAGATTACCAAAGGACGAGCACCAGCAAAGAATGGCAAGCTCCGAGTTTCTTTCCTAGAAACTCACGTGTGGTCACAAAGGCAATTGTGCTATGAAGAGACCTCGTGCAACTACACAGTGTTTCTCAGGGAGAATTGAGCCCCCAACTCTCTAAATGCCAAAGAGGAAAATGAAGTTTCCCTTCAAGACTTATCTTCAAAGGGGCCAGCAGAGCATTGACCTTGCTGATTCTTTCTCTACTTTGTACCCACAAGGTGCTTAAGAAGGGAGATACATGAGTTCTTTCAACTTGCAAAAATGAAGAGGTTTAAGCAAAGAAGCCCTTCACAGCCTGTGACTCGGCATCTAGCTCTTCCAAAGCTGCATTGCTCATAAAGGCCCAAACACACCGGCCGTCCTTCTAATACATTGCTCATCCTAGTGTTGACCCGCCAGTCCTAAGAGACCTGGAATGCTACCTGGAGCTCAAGAACCACAATAAATAACGCTACATGGAGTCTGCTGCCTGCAACCTGCGGCATGATACAAGAGGAAAGTTAGCTTGAGGCTAGTGTTCTTTAGGGTCGCCCATTCACTACAGATTACGGAAGGATGAGCAGCTACCCAAGAATGGCAACCTCCATATTTCTTTCCTAGAAACTCACTTGTCATCACAAAGACAACTCTGCTATGAAGAGAACATGTGCAACTACACAGTGTTTCTCAGGGAGAATTGAGCCCGAAACTCTCTAAATCCCAATGAGGAACATAAAGTTTCCCTTCAAGCCTCATATACAAAAGGGCCCACAGAGCCTTGTCTCTGCTGTTTCTTTCTCTACGTTGTACGTCCAAGGTGCTTTAGAAGGGAGATACTTGAGTTGTTTCAACTGACTACTTTTTGGAGTGTAAGAAAAGAAGCCAATCACTTCCCATGACTCGGCATCTAGCTGTTCCCAGTGGTGCACTGCTCACAACTCACCAAACACACAGGCCATCCTGCCTGTAGTTTTCTCGTCCTAGTACAGACCCGCCTGTACTAAGAGACCTGGAATGCTTCCGAGAGCTCAAGAACCACACTGAATAACGCTACATGGATTCTGAAGCCTGCAACCCGCGGCATGAACCAAGGGGAACTTTAGCTTGAAGCTAGTGTTCAATGGGCTCGCCAGTTCATTACAGAGTACCAAAGGATGATCAGCTACGAAAGAATGGCAACCTCCATATTTCATTCCTAGAAACTCACTTGTCATCACAAAGGCAATTGTGCTACGAAGAGAATATGTGCAACTAAAGAGTTAGGGGGAATGGAGCCCACAACTCTCTAAATCCCAAAGAGGAAAATAAAGTTTCCCTTCAAGCCTTATTTTAACAGGGTCCTCAGAGCCTTAACCCTGCTCATTCTTTCTCTATTTTGTACCTTAAAGGTGCTTTAGAAGGGAGATACTTCCGTTGTTTCAACTTGCCACAATTTACAGGTTTAAGCAAATAAGCCCTTCACTGCCCCTGGCTCGGCATCTAGCTGTTCCCAACGATACATTGCT
The DNA here is from genome assembly GCF_965194825.1 of Balaenoptera physalus. NCBI lineage: Eukaryota > Metazoa > Chordata > Mammalia > Artiodactyla > Balaenopteridae > Balaenoptera > Balaenoptera physalus. The sequence goes on from NW_028125089.1 coordinate 42,290, forward strand.
GAGAAATGCCCAAACACACAGGCCGTCCTTCTAGGACGTTTCTCCTCCTCGTGCAGACCCACCATTACTGAGACCTGGAAGGCTTCCTAGAGCTAAAGAACCACACTGAATAAAGCTACATGGATTCTGCTGCATGCCAAACAGTGGCATGATACCAGAGGAAAGTTAGCTTGAGGCTAGTGTTCAATGGGGTCGCCAGTTCACTACAGATTACTGAAGGATGAGCAGCTACCAAGGAATGGCAACCTCCAAGTTTCTCTCCTAGCAACTCACTTGTCATCACTAAGCCAATTGTGCTATGAAGAGAACATGCGCAAGTAAAGAGTTTCTCAGGGAGAACTGAGCCCACAACTCTCTAAAGGCCAATAAGGAAAATAAAGTTTCCCTTCAGCCTTATATTCAAAATGGCCCGCAGAGCCCTGACTCTCATGCTTCTTCCTCTATTTAGTACCTCCAACGTGCTTTCGAAGGGAGATACTTGAGTTGTTTCAAGTTGCCACATTCTACAGGTTTCACAAAAAACCCCTTCACCTCCCATGTCTCGGCATCTAGGTGTTCCCAACGGTGCACTGCTCACAACTCCCCAAACACACAGGCCATCCTTCTTGTATCGTTTCTCAAGGTCGAGCAGATCCGCCAGTACTAAGAGACCTGGAATGCTTCCTAGAGCTCCAGAACCACACTGAATAAGGCTACAGAGATTGTGCTGCATGGCAACAAGTGGCATGATAGAAGAGGAACGTTAGCTTGAGGCTAGTGCTCAAACGGGGTCACCAATTCACTGAAGATTACCAAAGGACGAGCACCAGCAAAGAATGGCAAGCTCCGAGTTTCTTTCCTAGAAACTCACGTGTGGTCACAAAGGCAATTGTGCTATGAAGAGACCTCGTGCAACTACACAGTGTTTCTCAGGGAGAATTGAGCCCCCAACTCTCTAAATGCCAAAGAGGAAAATGAAGTTTCCCTTCAAGACTTATCTTCAAAGGGGCCAGCAGAGCATTGACCTTGCTGATTCTTTCTCTACTTTGTACCCACAAGGTGCTTAAGAAGGGAGATACATGAGTTCTTTCAACTTGCAAAAATGAAGAGGTTTAAGCAAAGAAGCCCTTCACAGCCTGTGACTCGGCATCTAGCTCTTCCAAAGCTGCATTGCTCATAAAGGCCCAAACACACCGGCCGTCCTTCTAATACATTGCTCATCCTAGTGTTGACCCGCCAGTCCTAAGAGACCTGGAATGCTACCTGGAGCTCAAGAACCACAATAAATAACGCTACATGGAGTCTGCTGCCTGCAACCTGCGGCATGATACAAGAGGAAAGTTAGCTTGAGGCTAGTGTTCTTTAGGGTCGCCCATTCACTACAGATTACGGAAGGATGAGCAGCTACCCAAGAATGGCAACCTCCATATTTCTTTCCTAGAAACTCACTTGTCATCACAAAGACAACTCTGCTATGAAGAGAACATGTGCAACTACACAGTGTTTCTCAGGGAGAATTGAGCCCGAAACTCTCTAAATCCCAATGAGGAACATAAAGTTTCCCTTCAAGCCTCATATACAAAAGGGCCCACAGAGCCTTGTCTCTGCTGTTTCTTTCTCTACGTTGTACGTCCAAGGTGCTTTAGAAGGGAGATACTTGAGTTGTTTCAACTGACTACTTTTTGGAGTGTAAGAAAAGAAGCCAATCACTTCCCATGACTCGGCATCTAGCTGTTCCCAGTGGTGCACTGCTCACAACTCACCAAACACACAGGCCATCCTGCGTGTAGTTTTCTCGTCCTAGTACAGACCCGCCTGTACTAAGAGACCTGGAATGCTTCCGAGAGCTCAAGAACCACACTGAATAACGCTACATGGATTCTGAAGCCTGCAACCCGCGGCATGAACCAAGGGGAACTTTAGCTTGAAGCTAGTGTTCAATGGGCTCGCCAGTTCATTACAGAGTACCAAAGGATGATCAGCTACGAAAGAATGGCAACCTCCATATTTCATTCCTAGAAACTCACTTGTCATCACAAAGGCAATTGTGCTACGAAGAGAATATGTGCAACTAAAGAGTTAGGGGGAATGGAGCCCACAACTCTCTAAATCCCAAAGAGGAAAATAAAGTTTCCCTTCAAGCCTTATTTTAACAGGGTCCTCAGAGCCTTAACCCTGCTCGTTCTTTCTCTATTTTGTACCTTAAAGGTGCTTTAGAAGGGAGATACTTCCGTTGTTTCAACTTGCCACAATTTACAGGTTTAAGCAAATAAGCCCTTCACTGCCCCTGGCTCGGCATCTAGCTGTTCCCAACGATACATTGCTGAGAAATGCCCAAACACACAGGCCGTCCTTCTAGGACGTTTCTCCTCCTCGTGCAGACCCACCATTACTGAGACCTGGAAGGCTTCCTAGAGCTAAAGAACCACACTGAATAAAGCTACATGGATTCTGCTGCATGCCAAACAGTGGCATGATACCAGAGGAAAGTTAGCTTGAGGCTAGTGTTCAATGGGGTCGCCAGTTCACTACAGATTACTGAAGGATGAGCAGCTACCAAGGAATGGCAACCTCCAAGTTTCTCTCCTAGCAACTCACTTGTCATCACTAAGCCAATTGTGCTATGAAGAGAACATGCGCAAGTAAAGAGTTTCTCAGGGAGAACTGAGCCCACAACTCTCTAAAGGCCAATAAGGAAAATAAAGTTTCCCTTCAGCCTTATATTCAAAATGGCCCGCAGAGCCCTGACTCTCATGCTTCTTCCTCTATTTAGTACCTCCAACGTGCTTTCGAAGGGAGATACTTGAGTTGTTTCAAGTTGCCACATTCTACAGGTTTCACAAAAAACCCCTTCACCTCCCATGTCTCGGCATCTAGGTGTTCCCAACGGTGCACTGCTCACAACTCCCCAAACACACAGGCCATCCTTCTTGTATCGTTTCTCAAGGTCGAGCAGATCCGCCAGTACTAAGAGACCTGGAATGCTTCCTAGAGCTCCAGAACCACACTGAATAAGGCTACAGAGATTGTGCTGCATGGCAACAAGTGGCATGATAGAAGAGGAACGTTAGCTTGAGGCTAGTGCTCAAACGGGGTCACCAATTCACTGAAGATTACCAAAGGACGAGCACCAGCAAAGAATGGCAAGCTCCGAGTTTCTTTCCTAGAAACTCACGTGTGGTCACAAAGGCAATTGTGCTATGAAGAGACCTCGTGCAACTACACAGTGTTTCTCAGGGAGAATTGAGCCCCCAACTCTCTAAATGCCAAAGAGGAAAATGAAGTTTCCCTTCAAGACTTATCTTCAAAGGGGCCAGCAGAGCATTGACCTTGCTGATTCTTTCTCTACTTTGTACCCACAAGGTGCTTAAGAAGGGAGATACATGAGTTCTTTCAACTTGCAAAAATGAAGAGGTTTAAGCAAAGAAGCCCTTCACAGCCTGTGACTCGGCATCTAGCTCTTCCAAAGCTGCATTGCTCATAAAGGCCCAAACACACCGGCCGTCCTTCTAATACATTGCTCATCCTAGTGTTGACCCGCCAGTCCTAAGAGACCTGGAATGCTACCTGGAGCTCAAGAACCACAATAAATAACGCTACATGGAGTCTGCTGCCTGCAACCTGCGGCATGATACAAGAGGAAAGTTAGCTTGAGGCTAGTGTTCTTTAGGGTCGCCCATTCACTACAGATTACGGAAGGATGAGCAGCTACCCAAGAATGGCAACCTCCATATTTCTTTCCTAGAAACTCACTTGTCATCACAAAGACAACTCTGCTATGAAGAGAACATGTGCAACTACACAGTGTTTCTCAGGGAGAATTGAGCCCAAAACTCTCTAAATCCCAATGAGGAACATAAAGTTTCCCTTCAAGCCTCATATACAAAAGGGCCCACAGAGCCTTGTCTCTGCTGTTTCTTTCTCTACGTTGTACGTCCAAGGTGCTTTAGAAGGGAGATACTTGAGTTGTTTCAACTGACTACTTTTTGGAGTGTAAGAAAAGAAGCCAATCACTTCCCATGACTCGGCATCTAGCTGTTCCCAGTGGTGCACTGCTCACAACTCACCAAACACACAGGCCATCCTGCCTGTAGTTTTCTCGTCCTAGTACAGACCCGCCTGTACTAAGAGACCTGGAATGCTTCCGAGAGCTCAAGAACCACACTGAATAACGCTACATGGATTCTGAAGCCTGCAACCCGCGGCATGAACCAAGGGGAACTTTAGCTTGAAGCTAGTGTTCAATGGGCTCGCCAGTTCATTACAGAGTACCAAAGGATGATCAGCTACGAAAGAATGGCAACCTCCATATTTCATTCCTAGAAACTCACTTGTCATCACAAAGGCAATTGTGCTACGAAGAGAATATGTGCAACTAAAGAGTTAGGGGGAATGGAGCCCACAACTCTCTAAATCCCAAAGAGGAAAATAAAGTTTCCCTTCAAGCCTTATTTTAACAGGGTCCTCAGAGCCTTAACCCTGCTCGTTCTTTCTCTATTTTGTACCTTAAAGGTGCTTTAGAAGGGAGATACTTCCGTTGTTTCAACTTGCCACAATTTACAGGTTTAAGCAAATAAGCCCTTCACTGCCCCTGGCTCGGCATCTAGCTGTTCCCAACGATACATTGCTGAGAAATGCCCAAACACACAGGCCGTCCTTCTAGGACGTTTCTCCTCCTCGTGCAGACCCACCATTACTGAGACCTGGAAGGCTTCCTAGAGCTAAAGAACCACACTGAATAAAGCTACATGGATTCTGCTGCATGCCAAACAGTGGCATGATACCAGAGGAAAGTTAGCTTGAGGCTAGTGTTCAATGGGGTCGCCAGTTCACTACAGATTACTGAAGGATGAGCAGCTACCAAGGAATGGCAACCTCCAAGTTTCTCTCCTAGCAACTCACTTGTCATCACTAAGCCAATTGTGCTATGAAGAGAACATGCGCAAGTAAAGAGTTTCTCAGGGAGAACTGAGCCCACAACTCTCTAAAGGCCAATAAGGAAAATAAAGTTTCCCTTCAGCCTTATATTCAAAATGGCCCGCAGAGCCCTGACTCTCATGCTTCTTCCTCTATTTAGTACCTCCAACGTGCTTTCGAAGGGAGATACTTGAGTTGTTTCAAGTTGCCACATTCTACAGGTTTCACAAAAAACCCCTTCACCTCCCATGTCTCGGCATCTAGGTGTTCCCAACGGTGCACTGCTCACAACTCCCCAAACACACAGGCCATCCTTCTTGTATCGTTTCTCAAGGTCGAGCAGATCCGCCAGTACTAAGAGACCTGGAATGCTTCCTAGAGCTCCAGAACCACACTGAATAAGGCTACAGAGATTGTGCTGCATGGCAACAAGTGGCATGATAGAAGAGGAACGTTAGCTTGAGGCTAGTGCTCAAACGGGGTCACCAATTCACTGAAGATTACCAAAGGACGAGCACCAGCAAAGAATGGCAAGCTCCGAGTTTCTTTCCTAGAAACTCACGTGTGGTCACAAAGGCAATTGTGCTATGAAGAGACCTCGTGCAACTACACAGTGTTTCTCAGGGAGAATTGAGCCCCCAACTCTCTAAATGCCAAAGAGGAAAATGAAGTTTCCCTTCAAGACTTATCTTCAAAGGGGCCAGCAGAGCATTGACCTTGCTGATTCTTTCTCTACTTTGTACCCACAAGGTGCTTAAGAAGGGAGATACATGAGTTCTTTCAACTTGCAAAAATGAAGAGGTTTAAGCAAAGAAGCCCTTCACAGCCTGTGACTCGGCATCTAGCTCTTCCAAAGCTGCATTGCTCATAAAGGCCCAAACACACCGGCCGTCCTTCTAATACATTGCTCATCCTAGTGTTGACCCGCCAGTCCTAAGAGACCTGGAATGCTACCTGGAGCTCAAGAACCACAATAAATAACGCTACATGGAGTCTGCTGCCTGCAACCTGCGGCATGATACAAGAGGAAAGTTAGCTTGAGGCTAGTGTTCTTTAGGGTCGCCCATTCACTACAGATTACGGAAGGATGAGCAGCTACCCAAGAATGGCAACCTCCATATTTCTTTCCTAGAAACTCACTTGTCATCACAAAGACAACTCTGCTATGAAGAGAACATGTGCAACTACACAGTGTTTCTCAGGGAGAATTGAGCCCGAAACTCTCTAAATCCCAATGAGGAACATAAAGTTTCCCTTCAAGCCTCATATACAAAAGGGCCCACAGAGCCTTGTCTCTGCTGTTTCTTTCTCTACGTTGTACGTCCAAGGTGCTTTAGAAGGGAGATACTTGAGTTGTTTCAACTGACTACTTTTTGGAGTGTAAGAAAAGAAGCCAATCACTTCCCATGACTCGGCATCTAGCTGTTCCCAGTGGTGCACTGCTCACAACTCACCAAACACACAGGCCATCCTGCCTGTAGTTTTCTCGTCCTAGTACAGACCCGCCTGTACTAAGAGACCTGGAATGCTTCCGAGAGCTCAAGAACCACACTGAATAACGCTACATGGATTCTGAAGCCTGCAACCCGCGGCATGAACCAAGGGGAACTTTAGCTTGAAGCTAGTGTTCAATGGGCTCGCCAGTTCATTACAGAGTACCAAAGGATGATCAGCTACGAAAGAATGGCAACCTCCATATTTCATTCCTAGAAACTCACTTGTCATCACAAAGGCAATTGTGCTACGAAGAGAATATGTGCAACTAAAGAGTTAGGGGGAATGGAGCCCACAACTCTCTAAATCCCAAAGAGGAAAATAAAGTTTCCCTTCAAGCCTTATTTTAACAGGGTCCTCAGAGCCTTAACCCTGCTCGTTCTTTCTCTATTTTGTACCTTAAAGGTGCTTTAGAAGGGAGATACTTCCGTTGTTTCAACTTGCCACAATTTACAGGTTTAAGCAAATAAGCCCTTCACTGCCCCTGGCTCGGCATCTAGCTGTTCCCAACGATACATTGCTGAGAAATGCCCAAACACACAGGCCGTCCTTCTAGGACGTTTCTCCTCCTCGTGCAGACCCACCATTACTGAGACCTGGAAGGCTTCCTAGAGCTAAAGAACCACACTGAATAAAGCTACATGGATTCTGCTGCATGCCAAACAGTGGCATGATACCAGAGGAAAGTTAGCTTGAGGCTAGTGTTCAATGGGGTCGCCAGTTCACTACAGATTACTGAAGGATGAGCAGCTACCAAGGAATGGCAACCTCCAAGTTTCTCTCCTAGCAACTCACTTGTCATCACTAAGCCAATTGTGCTATGAAGAGAACATGCGCAAGTAAAGAGTTTCTCAGGGAGAACTGAGCCTACAACTCTCTAAAGGCCAATAAGGAAAATAAAGTTTCCCTTCAGCCTTATATTCAAAATGGCCCGCAGAGCCCTGACTCTCATGCTTCTTCCTCTATTTAGTACCTCCAACGTGCTTTCGAAGGGAGATACTTGAGTTGTTTCAAGTTGCCACATTCTACAGGTTTCACAAAAAACCCCTTCACCTCCCATGTCTCGGCATCTAGGTGTTCCCAACGGTGCACTGCTCACAACTCCCCAAACACACAGGCCATCCTTCTTGTATCGTTTCTCAAGGTCGAGCAGATCCGCCAGTACTAAGAGACCTGGAATGCTTCCTAGAGCTCCAGAACCACACTGAATAAGGCTACAGAGATTGTGCTGCATGGCAACAAGTGGCATGATAGAAGAGGAACGTTAGCTTGAGGCTAGTGCTCAAACGGGGTCACCAATTCACTGAAGATTACCAAAGGACGAGCACCAGCAAAGAATGGCAAGCTCCGAGTTTCTTTCCTAGAAACTCACGTGTGGTCACAAAGGCAATTGTGCTATGAAGAGACCTCGTGCAACTACACAGTGTTTCTCAGGGAGAATTGAGCCCCCAACTCTCTAAATGCCAAAGAGGAAAATGAAGTTTCCCTTCAAGACTTATCTTCAAAGGGGCCAGCAGAGCATTGACCTTGCTGATTCTTTCTCTACTTTGTACCCACAAGGTGCTTAAGAAGGGAGATACATGAGTTCTTTCAACTTGCAAAAATGAAGAGGTTTAAGCAAAGAAGCCCTTCACAGCCTGTGACTCGGCATCTAGCTCTTCCAAAGCTGCATTGCTCATAAAGGCCCAAACACACCGGCCGTCCTTCTAATACATTGCTCATCCTAGTGTTGACCCGCCAGTCCTAAGAGACCTGGAATGCTACCTGGAGCTCAAGAACCACAATAAATAACGCTACATGGAGTCTGCTGCCTGCAACCTGCGGCATGATACAAGAGGAAAGTTAGCTTGAGGCTAGTGTTCTTTAGGGTCGCCCATTCACTACAGATTACGGAAGGATGAGCAGCTACCCAAGAATGGCAACCTCCATATTTCTTTCCTAGAAACTCACTTGTCATCACAAAGACAACTCTGCTATGAAGAGAACATGTGCAACTACACAGTGTTTCTCAGGGAGAATTGAGCCCGAAACTCTCTAAATCCCAATGAGGAACATAAAGTTTCCCTTCAAGCCTCATATACAAAAGGGCCCACAGAGCCTTGTCTCTGCTGTTTCTTTCTCTACGTTGTACGTCCAAGGTGCTTTAGAAGGGAGATACTTGAGTTGTTTCAACTGACTACTTTTTGGAGTGTAAGAAAAGAAGCCAATCACTTCCCATGACTCGGCATCTAGCTGTTCCCAGTGGTGCACTGCTCACAACTCACCAAACACACAGGCCATCCTGCCTGTAGTTTTCTCGTCCTAGTACAGACCCGCCTGTACTAAGAGACCTGGAATGCTTCCGAGAGCTCAAGAACCACACTGAATAACGCTACATGGATTCTGAAGCCTGCAACCCGCGGCATGAACCAAGGGGAACTTTAGCTTGAAGCTAGTGTTCAATGGGCTCGCCAGTTCATTACAGAGTACCAAAGGATGATCAGCTACGAAAGAATGGCAACCTCCATATTTCATTCCTAGAAACTCACTTGTCATCACAAAGGCAATTGTGCTACGAAGAGAATATGTGCAACTAAAGAGTTAGGGGGAATGGAGCCCACAACTCTCTAAATCCCAAAGAGGAAAATAAAGTTTCCCTTCAAGCCTTATTTTAACAGGGTCCTCAGAGCCTTAACCCTGCTCGTTCTTTCTCTATTTTGTACCTTAAAGGTGCTTTAGAAGGGAGATACTTCCGTTGTTTCAACTTGCCACAATTTACAGGTTTAAGCAAATAAGCCCTTCACTGCCCCTGGCTCGGCATCTAGCTGTTCCCAACGATACATTGCTGAGAAATGCCCAAACACACAGGCCGTCCTTCTAGGACGTTTCTCCTCCTCGTGCAGACCCACCATTACTGAGACCTGGAAGGCTTCCTAGAGCTAAAGAACCACACTGAATAAAGCTACATGGATTCTGCTGCATGCCAAACAGTGGCATGATACAAGAGGAAAGTTAGCTTGAGGCTAGTGTTCAATGGGGTCGCCAGTTCACTACAGATTACTGAAGGATGAGCAGCTACCAAGGAATGGCAACCTCCAAGTTTCTCTCCTAGCAACTCACTTGTCATCACTAAGCCAATTGTGCTATGAAGAGAACATGCGCAAGTAAAGAGTTTCTCAGGGAGAACTGAGCCCACAACTCTCTAAAGGCCAATAAGGAAAATAAAGTTTCCCTTCAGCCTTATATTCAAAATGGCCCGCAGAGCCCTGACTCTCATGCTTCTTCCTCTATTTAGTACCTCCAACGTGCTTTCGAAGGGAGATACTTGAGTTGTTTCAAGTTGCCACATTCTACAGGTTTCACAAAAAACCCCTTCACCTCCCATGTCTCGGCATCTAGGTGTTCCCAACGGTGCACTGCTCACAACTCCCCAAACACACAGGCCATCCTTCTTGTATCGTTTCTCAAGGTCGAGCAGATCCGCCAGTACTAAGAGACCTGGAATGCTTCCTAGAGCTCCAGAACCACACTGAATAAGGCTACAGAGATTGTGCTGCATGGCAACAAGTGGCATGATAGAAGAGGAACGTTAGCTTGAGGCTAGTGCTCAAACGGGGTCACCAATTCACTGAAGATTACCAAAGGACGAGCACCAGCAAAGAATGGCAAGCTCCGAGTTTCTTTCCTAGAAACTCACGTGTGGTCACAAAGGCAATTGTGCTATGAAGAGACCTCGTGCAACTACACAGTGTTTCTCAGGGAGAATTGAGCCCCCAACTCTCTAAATGCCAAAGAGGAAAATGAAGTTTCCCTTCAAGACTTATCTTCAAAGGGGCCAGCAGAGCATTGACCTTGCTGATTCTTTCTCTACTTTGTACCCACAAGGTGCTTAAGAAGGGAGATACATGAGTTCTTTCAACTTGCAAAAATGAAGAGGTTTAAGCAAAGAAGCCCTTCACAGCCTGTGACTCGGCATCTAGCTCTTCCAAAGCTGCATTGCTCATAAAGGCCCAAACACACCGGCCGTCCTTCTAATACATTGCTCATCCTAGTGTTGACCCGCCAGTCCTAAGAGACCTGGAATGCTACCTGGAGCTCAAGAACCACAATAAATAACGCTACATGGAGTCTGCTGCCTGCAACCTGCGGCATGATACAAGAGGAAAGTTAGCTTGAGGCTAGTGTTCTTTAGGGTCGCCCATTCACTACAGATTACGGAAGGATGAGCAGCTACCCAAGAATGGCAACCTCCATATTTCTTTCCTAGAAACTCACTTGTCATCACAAAGACAACTCTGCTATGAAGAGAACATGTGCAACTACACAGTGTTTCTCAGGGAGAATTGAGCCCGAAACTCTCTAAATCCCAATGAGGAACATAAAGTTTCCCTTCAAGCCTCATATACAAAAGGGCCCACAGAGCCTTGTCTCTGCTGTTTCTTTCTCTACGTTGTACGTCCAAGGTGCTTTAGAAGGGAGATACTTGAGTTGTTTCAACTGACTACTTTTTGGAGTGTAAGAAAAGAAGCCAATCACTTCCCATGACTCGGCATCTAGCTGTTCCCAGTGGTGCACTGCTCACAACTCACCAAACACACAGGCCATCCTGCCTGTAGTTTTCTCGTCCTAGTACAGACCCGCCTGTACTAAGAGACCTGGAATGCTTCCGAGAGCTCAAGAACCACACTGAATAACGCTACATGGATTCTGAAGCCTGCAACCCGCGGCATGAACCAAGGGGAACTTTAGCTTGAAGCTAGTGTTCAATGGGCTCGCCAGTTCATTACAGAGTACCAAAGGATGATCAGCTACGAAAGAATGGCAACCTCCATATTTCATTCCTAGAAACTCACTTGTCATCACAAAGGCAATTGTGCTACGAAGAGAATATGTGCAACTAAAGAGTTAGGGGGAATGGAGCCCACAACTCTCTAAATCCCAAAGAGGAAAATAAAGTTTCCCTTCAAGCCTTATTTTAACAGGGTCCTCAGAGCCTTAACCCTGCTCGTTCTTTCTCTATTTTGTACCTTAAAGGTGCTTTAGAAGGGAGATACTTCCGTTGTTTCAACTTGCCACAATTTACAGGTTTAAGCAAATAAGCCCTTCACTGCCCCTGGCTCGGCATCTAGCTGTTCCCAACGATACATTGCTGAGAAATGCCCAAACACACAGGCCGTCCTTCTAGGACGTTTCTCCTCCTCGTGCAGACCCACCATTACTGAGACCTGGAAGGCTTCCTAGAGCTAAAGAACCACACTGAATAAAGCTACATGGATTCTGCTGCATGCCAAACAGTGGCATGATACCAGAGGAAAGTTAGCTTGAGGCTAGTGTTCAATGGGGTCGCCAGTTCACTACAGATTACTGAAGGATGAGCAGCTACCAAGGAATGGCAACCTCCAAGTTTCTCTCCTAGCAACTCACTTGTCATCACTAAGCCAATTGTGCTATGAAGAGAACATGCGCAAGTAAAGAGTTTCTCAGGGAGAACTGAGCCCACAACTCTCTAAAGGCCAATAAGGAAAATAAAGTTTCCCTTCAGCCTTATATTCAAAATGGCCCGCAGAGCCCTGACTCTCATGCTTCTTCCTCTATTTAGTACCTCCAACGTGCTTTCGAAGGGAGATACTTGAGTTGTTTCAAGTTGCCACATTCTACAGGTTTCACAAAAAACCCCTTCACCTCCCATGTCTCGGCATCTAGGTGTTCCCAACGGTGCACTGCTCACAACTCCCCAAACACACAGGCCATCCTTCTTGTATCGTTTCTCAAGGTCGAGCAGATCCGCCAGTACTAAGAGACCTGGAATGCTTCCTAGAGCTCCAGAACCACACTGAATAAGGCTACAGAGATTGTGCTGCATGGCAACAAGTGGCATGATAGAAGAGGAACGTTAGCTTGAGGCTAGTGCTCAAACGGGGTCACCAATTCACTGAAGATTACCAAAGGACGAGCACCAGCAAAGAATGGCAAGCTCCGAGTTTCTTTCCTAGAAACTCACGTGTGGTCACAAAGGCAATTGTGCTATGAAGAGACCTCGTGCAACTACACAGTGTTTCTCAGGGAGAATTGAGCCCCCAACTCTCTAAATGCCAAAGAGGAAAATGAAGTTTCCCTTCAAGACTTATCTTCAAAGGGGCCAGCAGAGCATTGACCTTGCTGATTCTTTCTCTACTTTGTACCCACAAGGTGCTTAAGAAGGGAGATACATGAGTTCTTTCAACTTGCAAAAATGAAGAGGTTTAAGCAAAGAAGCCCTTCACAGCCTGTGACTCGGCATCTAGCTCTTCCAAAGCTGCATTGCTCATAAAGGCCCAAACACACCGGCCGTCCTTCTAATACATTGCTCATCCTAGTGTTGACCCGCCAGTCCTAAGAGACCTGGAATGCTACCTGGAGCTCAAGAACCACAATAAATAACGCTACATGGAGTCTGCTGCCTGCAACCTGCGGCATGATACAAGAGGAAAGTTAGCTTGAGGCTAGTGTTCTTTAGGGTCGCCCATTCACTACAGATTACGGAAGGATGAGCAGCTACCCAAGAATGGCAACCTCCATATTTCTTTCCTAGAAACTCACTTGTCATCACAAAGACAACTCTGCTATGAAGAGAACATGTGCAACTACACAGTGTTTCTCAGGGAGAATTGAGCCCGAAACTCTCTAAATCCCAATGAGGAACATAAAGTTTCCCTTCAAGCCTCATATACAAAAGGGCCCACAGAGCCTTGTCTCTGCTGTTTCTTTCTCTACGTTGTACGTCCAAGGTGCTTTAGAAGGGAGATACTTGAGTTGTTTCAACTGACTACTTTTTGGAGTGTAAGAAAAGAAGCCAATCACTTCCCATGACTCGGCATCTAGCTGTTCCCAGTGGTGCACTGCTCACAACTCACCAAACACACAGGCCATCCTGCCTGTAGTTTTCTCGTCCTAGTACAGACCCGCCTGTACTAAGAGACCTGGAATGCTTCCGAGAGCTCAAGAACCACACTGAATAACGCTACATGGATTCTGAAGCCTGCAACCCACGGCATGAACCAAGGGGAACTTTAGCTTGAAGCTAGTGTTCAATGGGCTCGCCAGTTCATTACAGAGTACCAAAGGATGATCAGCTACGAAAGAATGGCAACCTCCATATTTCATTCCTAGAAACTCACTTGTCATCACAAAGGCAATTGTGCTACGAAGAGAATATGTGCAACTAAAGAGTTAGGGGGAATGGAGCCCACAACTCTCTAAATCCCAAAGAGGAAAATAAAGTTTCCCTTCAAGCCTTATTTTAACAGGGTCCTCAGAGCCTTAACCCTGCTCGTTCTTTCTCTATTTTGTACCTTAAAGGTGCTTTAGAAGGGAGATACTTCCGTTGTTTCAACTTGCCACAATTTACAGGTTTAAGCAAATAAGCCCTTCACTGCCCCTGGCTCGGCATCTAGCTGTTCCCAACGATACATTGCTGAGAAATGCCCAAACACACAGGCCGTCCTTCTAGGACGTTTCTCCTCCTCGTGCAGACCCACCATTACTGAGACCTGGAAGGCTTCCTAGAGCTAAAGAACCACACTGAATAAAGCTACATGGATTCTGCTGCATGCCAAACAGTGGCATGATACCAGAGGAAAGTTAGCTTGAGGCTAGTGTTCAATGGGGTCGCCAGTTCACTACAGATTACTGAAGGATGAGCAGCTACCAAGGAATGGCAACCTCCAAGTTTCTCTCCTAGCAACTCACTTGTCATCACTAAGCCAATTGTGCTATGAAGAGAACATGCGCAAGTAAAGAGTTTCTCAGGGAGAACTGAGCCCACAACTCTCTAAAGGCCAATAAGGAAAATAAAGTTTCCCTTCAGCCTTATATTCAAAATGGCCCGCAGAGCCCTGACTCTCATGCTTCTTCCTCTATTTAGTACCTCCAACGTGCTTTCGAAGGGAGATACTTGAGTTGTTTCAAGTTGCCACATTCTACAGGTTTCACAAAAAACCCCTTCACCTCCCATGTCTCGGCATCTAGGTGTTCCCAACGGTGCACTGCTCACAACTCCCCAAACACACAGGCCATCCTTCTTGTATCGTTTCTCAAGGTCGAGCAGATCCGCCAGTACTAAGAGACCTGGAATGCTTCCTAGAGCTCCAGAACCACACTGAATAAGGCTACAGAGATTGTGCTGCATGGCAACAAGTGGCATGATAGAAGAGGAACGTTAGCTTGAGGCTAGTGCTCAAACGGGGTCACCAATTCACTGAAGATTACCAAAGGACGAGCACCAGCAAAGAATGGCAAGCTCCGAGTTTCTTTCCTAGAAACTCACGTGTGGTCACAAAGGCAATTGTGCTATGAAGAGACCTCGTGCAACTACACAGTGTTTCTCAGGGAGAATTGAGCCCCCAACTCTCTAAATGCCAAAGAGGAAAATGAAGTTTCCCTTCAAGACTTATCTTCAAAGGGGCCAGCAGAGCATTGACCTTGCTGATTCTTTCTCTACTTTGTACCCACAAGGTGCTTAAGAAGGGAGATACATGAGTTCTTTCAACTTGCAAAAATGAAGAGGTTTAAGCAAAGAAGCCCTTCACAGCCTGTGACTCGGCATCTAGCTCTTCCAAAGCTGCATTGCTCATAAAGGCCCAAACACACCGGCCGTCCTTCTAATACATTGCTCATCCTAGTGTTGACCCGCCAGTCCTAAGAGACCTGGAATGCTACCTGGAGCTCAAGAACCACAATAAATAACGCTACATGGAGTCTGCTGCCTGCAACCTGCGGCATGATACAAGAGGAAAGTTAGCTTGAGGCTAGTGTTCTTTAGGGTCGCCCATTCACTACAGATTACGGAAGGATGAGCAGCTACCCAAGAATGGCAACCTCCATATTTCTTTCCTAGAAACTCACTTGTCATCACAAAGACAACTCTGCTATGAAGAGAACATGTGCAACTACACAGTGTTTCTCAGGGAGAATTGAGCCCGAAACTCTCTAAATCCCAATGAGGAACATAAAGTTTCCCTTCAAGCCTCATATACAAAAGGGCCCACAGAGCCTTGTCTCTGCTGTTTCTTTCTCTACGTTGTACGTCCAAGGTGCTTTAGAAGGGAGATACTTGAGTTGTTTCAACTGACTACTTTTTGGAGTGTAAGAAAAGAAGCCAATCACTTCCCATGACTCGGCATCTAGCTGTTCCCAGTGGTGCACTGCTCACAACTCACCAAACACACAGGCCATCCTGCCTGTAGTTTTCTCGTCCTAGTACAGACCCGCCTGTACTAAGAGACCTGGAATGCTTCCGAGAGCTCAAGAACCACACTGAATAACGCTACATGGATTCTGAAGCCTGCAACCCGCGGCATGAACCAAGGGGAACTTTAGCTTGAAGCTAGTGTTCAATGGGCTCGCCAGTTCATTACAGAGTACCAAAGGATGATCAGCTACGAAAGAATGGCAACCTCCATATTTCATTCCTAGAAACTCACTTGTCATCACAAAGGCAATTGTGCTACGAAGAGAATATGTGCAACTAAAGAGTTAGGGGGAATGGAGCCCACAACTCTCTAAATCCCAAAGAGGAAAATAAAGTTTCCCTTCAAGCCTTATTTTAACAGGGTCCTCAGAGCCTTAACCCTGCTCGTTCTTTCTCTATTTTGTACCTTAAAGGTGCTTTAGAAGGGAGATACTTCCGTTGTTTCAACTTGCCACAATTTACAGGTTTAAGCAAATAAGCCCTTCACTGCCCCTGGCTCGGCATCTAGCTGTTCCCAACGATACATTGCTGAGAAATGCCCAAACACACAGGCCGTCCTTCTAGGACGTTTCTCCTCCTCGTGCAGACCCACCATTACTGAGACCTGGAAGGCTTCCTAGAGCTAAAGAACCACACTGAATAAAGCTACATGGATTCTGCTGCATGCCAAACAGTGGCATGATACAAGAGGAAAGTTAGCTTGAGGCTAGTGTTCAATGGGGTCGCCAGTTCACTACAGATTACTGAAGGATGAGCAGCTACCAAGGAATGGCAACCTCCAAGTTTCTCTCCTAGCAACTCACTTGTCATCACTAAGCCAATTGTGCTATGAAGAGAACATGCGCAAGTAAAGAGTTTCTCAGGGAGAACTGAGCCCACAACTCTCTAAAGGCCAATAAGGAAAATAAAGTTTCCCTTCAGCCTTATATTCAAAATGGCCCGCAGAGCCCTGACTCTCATGCTTCTTCCTCTATTTAGTACCTCCAACGTGCTTTCGAAGGGAGATACTTGAGTTGTTTCAAGTTGCCACATTCTACAGGTTTCACAAAAAACCCCTTCACCTCCCATGTCTCGGCATCTAGGTGTTCCCAACGGTGCACTGCTCACAACTCCCCAAACACACAGGCCATCCTTCTTGTATCGTTTCTCAAGGTCGAGCAGATCCGCCAGTACTAAGAGACCTGGAATGCTTCCTAGAGCTCCAGAACCACACTGAATAAGGCTACAGAGATTGTGCTGCATGGCAACAAGTGGCATGATAGAAGAGGAACGTTAGCTTGAGGCTAGTGCTCAAACGGGGTCACCAATTCACTGAAGATTACCAAAGGACGAGCACCAGCAAAGAATGGCAAGCTCCGAGTTTCTTTCCTAGAAACTCACGTGTGGTCACAAAGGCAATTGTGCTATGAAGAGACCTCGTGCAACTACACAGTGTTTCTCAGGGAGAATTGAGCCCCCAACTCTCTAAATGCCAAAGAGGAAAATGAAGTTTCCCTTCAAGACTTATCTTCAAAGGGGCCAGCAGAGCATTGACCTTGCTGATTCTTTCTCTACTTTGTACCCACAAGGTGCTTAAGAAGGGAGATACATGAGTTCTTTCAACTTGCAAAAATGAAGAGGTTTAAGCAAAGAAGCCCTTCACAGCCTGTGACTCGGCATCTAGCTCTTCCAAAGCTGCATTGCTCATAAAGGCCCAAACACACCGGCCGTCCTTCTAATACATTGCTCATCCTAGTGTTGACCCGCCAGTCCTAAGAGACCTGGAATGCTACCTGGAGCTCAAGAACCACAATAAATAACGCTACATGGAGTCTGCTGCCTGCAACCTGCGGCATGATACAAGAGGAAAGTTAGCTTGAGGCTAGTGTTCTTTAGGGTCGCCCATTCACTACAGATTACGGAAGGATGAGCAGCTACCCAAGAATGGCAACCTCCATATTTCTTTCCTAGAAACTCACTTGTCATCACAAAGACAACTCTGCTATGAAGAGAACATGTGCAACTACACAGTGTTTCTCAGGGAGAATTGAGCCCGAAACTCTCTAAATCCCAATGAGGAACATAAAGTTTCCCTTCAAGCCTCATATACAAAAGGGCCCACAGAGCCTTGTCTCTGCTGTTTCTTTCTCTACGTTGTACGTCCAAGGTGCTTTAGAAGGGAGATACTTGAGTTGTTTCAACTGACTACTTTTTGGAGTGTAAGAAAAGAAGCCAATCACTTCCCATGACTCGGCATCTAGCTGTTCCCAGTGGTGCACTGCTCACAACTCACCAAACACACAGGCCATCCTGCGTGTAGTTTTCTCGTCCTAGTACAGACCCGCCTGTACTAAGAGACCTGGAATGCTTCCGAGAGCTCAAGAACCACACTGAATAACGCTACATGGATTCTGAAGCCTGCAACCCGCGGCATGAACCAAGGGGAACTTTAGCTTGAAGCTAGTGTTCAATGGGCTCGCCAGTTCATTACAGAGTACCAAAGGATGATCAGCTACGAAAGAATGGCAACCTCCATATTTCATTCCTAGAAACTCACTTGTCATCACAAAGGCAATTGTGCTACGAAGAGAATATGTGCAACTAAAGAGTTAGGGGGAATGGAGCCCACAACTCTCTAAATCCCAAAGAGGAAAATAAAGTTTCCCTTCAAGCCTTATTTTAACAGGGTCCTCAGAGCCTTAACCCTGCTCGTTCTTTCTCTATTTTGTACCTTAAAGGTGCTTTAGAAGGGAGATACTTCCGTTGTTTCAACTTGCCACAATTTACAGGTTTAAGCAAATAAGCCCTTCACTGCCCCTGGCTCGGCATCTAGCTGTTCCCAACGATACATTGCTGAGAAATGCCCAAACACACAGGCCGTCCTTCTAGGACGTTTCTCCTCCTCGTGCAGACCCACCATTACTGAGACCTGGAAGGCTTCCTAGAGCTAAAGAACCACACTGAATAAAGCTACATGGATTCTGCTGCATGCCAAACAGTGGCATGATACAAGAGGAAAGTTAGCTTGAGGCTAGTGTTCAATGGGGTCGCCAGTTCACTACAGATTACTGAAGGATGAGCAGCTACCAAGGAATGGCAACCTCCAAGTTTCTCTCCTAGCAACTCACTTGTCATCGCTAAGCCAATGGTGCTATGAAGAGAACATGCGCAAGTAAAGAGTTTCTCAGGGAGAACTGAGCCCACAACTCTCTAAAGGCCAATAAGGAAAATAAAGTTTCCCTTCAGCCTTATATTCAAAATGGCCCGCAGAGCCCTGACTCTCATGCTTCTTCCTCTATTTAGTACCTCCAACGTGCTTTCGAAGGGAGATACTTGAGTTGTTTCAAGTTGCCACATTCTACAGGTTTCACAAAAAACCCCTTCACCTCCCATGTCTCGGCATCTAGGTGTTCCCAACGGTGCACTGCTCACAACTCCCCAAACACACAGGCCATCCTTCTTGTATCGTTTCTCAAGGTCGAGCAGATCCGCCAGTACTAAGAGACCTGGAATGCTTCCTAGAGCTCCAGAACCACACTGAATAAGGCTACAGAGATTGTGCTGCATGGCAACAAGTGGCATGATAGAAGAGGAACGTTAGCTTGAGGCTAGTGCTCAAACGGGGTCACCAATTCACTGAAGATTACCAAAGGACGAGCACCAGCAAAGAATGGCAAGCTCCGAGTTTCTTTCCTAGAAACTCACGTGTGGTCACAAAGGCAATTGTGCTATGAAGAGACCTCGTGCAACTACACAGTGTTTCTCAGGGAGAATTGAGCCCCCAACTCTCTAAATGCCAAAGAGGAAAATGAAGTTTCCCTTCAAGACTTATCTTCAAAGGGGCCAGCAGAGCATTGACCTTGCTGATTCTTTCTCTACTTTGTACCCACAAGGTGCTTAAGAAGGGAGATACATGAGTTCTTTCAACTTGCAAAAATGAAGAGGTTTAAGCAAAGAAGCCCTTCACAGCCTGTGACTCGGCATCTAGCTCTTCCAAAGCTGCATTGCTCATAAAGGCCCAAACACACCGGCCGTCCTTCTAATACATTGCTCATCCTAGTGTTGACCCGCCAGTCCTAAGAGACCTGGAATGCTACCTGGAGCTCAAGAACCACAATAAATAACGCTACATGGAGTCTGCTGCCTGCAACCTGCGGCATGATACAAGAGGAAAGTTAGCTTGAGGCTAGTGTTCTTTAGGGTCGCCCATTCACTACAGATTACGGAAGGATGAGCAGCTACCCAAGAATGGCAACCTCCATATTTCTTTCCTAGAAACTCACTTGTCATCACAAAGACAACTCTGCTATGAAGAGAACATGTGCAACTACACAGTGTTTCTCAGGGAGAATTGAGCCCGAAACTCTCTAAATCCCAATGAGGAACATAAAGTTTCCCTTCAAGCCTCATATACAAAAGGGCCCACAGAGCCTTGTCTCTGCTGTTTCTTTCTCTACGTTGTACGTCCAAGGTGCTTTAGAAGGGAGATACTTGAGTTGTTTCAACTGACTACTTTTTGGAGTGTAAGAAAAGAAGCCAATCACTTCCCATGACTCGGCATCTAGCTGTTCCCAGTGGTGCACTGCTCACAACTCACCAAACACACAGGCCATCCTGCCTGTAGTTTTCTCGTCCTAGTACAGACCCGCCTGTACTAAGAGACCTGGAATGCTTCCGAGAGCTCAAGAACCACACTGAATAACGCTACATGGATTCTGAAGCCTGCAACCCGCGGCATGAACCAAGGGGAACTTTAGCTTGAAGCTAGTGTTCAATGGGCTCGCCAGTTCATTACAGAGTACCAAAGGATGATCAGCTACGAAAGAATGGCAACCTCCATATTTCATTCCTAGAAACTCACTTGTCATCACAAAGGCAATTGTGCTACGAAGAGAATATGTGCAACTAAAGAGTTAGGGGAAATGGAGCCCACAACTCTCTAAATCCCAAAGAGGAAAATAAAGTTTCCCTTCAAGCCTTATTTTAACAGGGTCCTCAGAGCCTTAACCCTGCTCGTTCTTTCTCTATTTTGTACCTTAAAGGTGCTTTAGAAGGGAGATACTTCCGTTGTTTCAACTTGCCACAATTTACAGGTTTAAGCAAATAAGCCCTTCACTGCCCCTGGCTCGGCATCTAGCTGTTCCCAACGATACATTGCTGAGAAATGCCCAAACACACAGGCCGTCCTTCTAGGACGTTTCTCCTCCTCGTGCAGACCCACCATTACTGAGACCTGGAAGGCTTCCTAGAGCTAAAGAACCACACTGAATAAAGCTACATGGATTCTGCTGCATGCCAAACAGTGGCATGATACCAGAGGAAAGTTAGCTTGAGGCTAGTGTTCAATGGGGTCGCCAGTTCACTACAGATTACTGAAGGATGAGCAGCTACCAAGGAATGGCAACCTCCAAGTTTCTCTCCTAGCAACTCACTTGTCATCACTAAGCCAATTGTGCTATGAAGAGAACATGCGCAAGTAAAGAGTTTCTCAGGGAGAACTGAGCCCACAACTCTCTAAAGGCCAATAAGGAAAATAAAGTTTCCCTTCAGCCTTATATTCAAAATGGCCCGCAGAGCCCTGACTCTCATGCTTCTTCCTCTATTTAGTACCTCCAACGTGCTTTCGAAGGGAGATACTTGAGTTGTTTCAAGTTGCCACATTCTACAGGTTTCACAAAAAACCCCTTCACCTCCCATGTCTCGGCATCTAGGTGTTCCCAACGGTGCACTGCTCACAACTCCCCAAACACACAGGCCATCCTTCTTGTATCGTTTCTCAAGGTCGAGCAGATCCGCCAGTACTAAGAGACCTGGAATGCTTCCTAGAGCTCCAGAACCACACTGAATAAGGCTACAGAGATTGTGCTGCATGGCAACAAGTGGCATGATAGAAGAGGAACGTTAGCTTGAGGCTAGTGCTCAAACGGGGTCACCAATTCACTGAAGATTACCAAAGGACGAGCACCAGCAAAGAATGGCAAGCTCCGAGTTTCTTTCCTAGAAACTCACGTGTGGTCACAAAGGCAATTGTGCTATGAAGAGACCTCGTGCAACTACACAGTGTTTCTCAGGGAGAATTGAGCCCCCAACTCTCTAAATGCCAAAGAGGAAAATGAAGTTTCCCTTCAAGACTTATCTTCAAAGGGGCCAGCAGAGCATTGACCTTGCTGATTCTTTCTCTACTTTGTACCCACAAGGTGCTTAAGAAGGGAGATACATGAGTTCTTTCAACTTGCAAAAATGAAGAGGTTTAAGCAAAGAAGCCCTTCACAGCCTGTGACTCGGCATCTAGCTCTTCCAAAGCTGCATTGCTCATAAAGGCCCAAACACACCGGCCGTCCTTCTAATACATTGCTCATCCTAGTGTTGACCCGCCAGTCCTAAGAGACCTGGAATGCTACCTGGAGCTCAAGAACCACAATAAATAACGCTACATGGAGTCTGCTGCCTGCAACCTGCGGCATGATACAAGAGGAAAGTTAGCTTGAGGCTAGTGTTCTTTAGGGTCGCCCATTCACTACAGATTACGGAAGGATGAGCAGCTACCCAAGAATGGCAACCTCCATATTTCTTTCCTAGAAACTCACTTGTCATCACAAAGACAACTCTGCTATGAAGAGAACATGTGCAACTACACAGTGTTTCTCAGGGAGAATTGAGCCCGAAACTCTCTAAATCCCAATGAGGAACATAAAGTTTCCCTTCAAGCCTCATATACAAAAGGGCCCACAGAGCCTTGTCTCTGCTGTTTCTTTCTCTACGTTGTACGTCCAAGGTGCTTTAGAAGGGAGATACTTGAGTTGTTTCAACTGACTACTTTTTGGAGTGTAAGAAAAGAAGCCAATCACTTCCCATGACTCGGCATCTAGCTGTTCCCAGTGGTGCACTGCTCACAACTCACCAAACACACAGGCCATCCTGCCTGTAGTTTTCTCGTCCTAGTACAGACCCGCCTGTACTAAGAGACCTGGAATGCTTCCGAGAGCTCAAGAACCACACTGAATAACGCTACATGGATTCTGAAGCCTGCAACCCGCGGCATGAACCAAGGGGAACTTTAGCTTGAAGCTAGTGTTCAATGGGCTCGCCAGTTCATTACAGAGTACCAAAGGATGATCAGCTACGAAAGAATGGCAACCTCCATATTTCATTCCTAGAAACTCACTTGTCATCACAAAGGCAATTGTGCTACGAAGAGAATATGTGCAACTAAAGAGTTAGGGGAAATGGAGCCCACAACTCTCTAAATCCCAAAGAGGAAAATAAAGTTTCCCTTCAAGCCTTATTTTAACAGGGTCCTCAGAGCCTTAACCCTGCTCGTTCTTTCTCTATTTTGTACCTTAAAGGTGCTTTAGAAGGGAGATACTTCCGTTGTTTCAACTTGCCACAATTTACAGGTTTAAGCAAATAAGCCCTTCACTGCCCCTGGCTCGGCATCTAGCTGTTCCCAACGATACATTGCTGAGAAATGCCCAAACACACAGGCCGTCCTTCTAGGACGTTTCTCCTCCTCGTGCAGACCCACCATTACTGAGACCTGGAAGGCTTCCTAGAGCTAAAGAACCACACTGAATAAAGCTACATGGATTCTGCTGCATGCCAAACAGTGGCATGATACCAGAGGAAAGTTAGCTTGAGGCTAGTGTTCAATGGGGTCGCCAGTTCACTACAGATTACTGAAGGATGAGCAGCTACCAAGGAATGGCAACCTCCAAGTTTCTCTCCTAGCAACTCACTTGTCATCACTAAGCCAATTGTGCTATGAAGAGAACATGCGCAAGTAAAGAGTTTCTCAGGGAGAACTGAGCCCACAACTCTCTAAAGGCCAATAAGGAAAATAAAGTTTCCCTTCAGCCTTATATTCAAAATGGCCCGCAGAGCCCTGACTCTCATGCTTCTTCCTCTATTTAGTACCTCCAACGTGCTTTCGAGGGGAGATACTTGAGTTGTTTCAAGTTGCCACATTCTACAGGTTTCACAAAAAACCCCTTCACCTCCCATGTCTCGGCATCTAGGTGTTCCCAACGGTGCACTGCTCACAACTCCCCAAACACACAGGCCATCCTTCTTGTATCGTTTCTCAAGGTCGAGCAGATCCGCCAGTACTAAGAGACCTGGAATGCTTCCTAGAGCTCCAGAACCACACTGAATAAGGCTACAGAGATTGTGCTGCATGGCAACAAGTGGCATGATAGAAGAGGAACGTTAGCTTGAGGCTAGTGCTCAAACGGGGTCACCAATTCACTGAAGATTACCAAAGGACGAGCACCAGCAAAGAATGGCAAGCTCCGAGTTTCTTTCCTAGAAACTCACGTGTGGTCACAAAGGCAATTGTGCTATGACGAGACCTCGTGCAACTACACAGTGTTTCTCAGGGAGAATTGAGCCCCCAACTCTCTAAATGCCAAAGAGGAAAATGAAGTTTCCCTTCAAGACTTATCTTCAAAGGGGCCAGCAGAGCATTGACCTTGCTGATTCTTTCTCTACTTTGTACCCACAAGGTGCTTAAGAAGGGAGATACATGAGTTCTTTCAACTTGCAAAAATGAAGAGGTTTAAGCAAAGAAGCCCTTCACAGCCTGTGACTCGGCATCTAGCTCTTCCAAAGCTGCATTGCTCATAAAGGCCCAAACACACCGGCCGTCCTTCTAATACATTGCTCATCCTAGTGTTGACCCGCCAGTCCTAAGAGACCTGGAATGCTACCTGGAGCTCAAGAACCACAATAAATAACGCTACATGGAGTCTGCTGCCTGCAACCTGCGGCATGATACAAGAGGAAAGTTAGCTTGAGGCTAGTGTTCTTTAGGGTCGCCCATTCACTACAGATTACGGAAGGATGAGCAGCTACCCAAGAATGGCAACCTCCATATTTCTTTCCTAGAAACTCACTTGTCATCACAAAGACAACTCTGCTATGAAGAGAACATGTGCAACTACACAGTGTTTCTCAGGGAGAATTGAGCCCGAAACTCTCTAAATCCCAATGAGGAACATAAAGTTTCCCTTCAAGCCTCATATACAAAAGGGCCCACAGAGCCTTGTCTCTGCTGTTTCTTTCTCTACGTTGTACGTCCAAGGTGCTTTAGAAGGGAGATACTTGAGTTGTTTCAACTGACTACTTTTTGGAGTGTAAGAAAAGAAGCCAATCACTTCCCATGACTCGGCATCTAGCTGTTCCCAGTGGTGCACTGCTCACAACTCACCAAACACACAGGCCATCCTGCCTGTAGTTTTCTCGTCCTAGTACAGACCCGCCTGTACTAAGAGACCTGGAATGCTTCCGAGAGCTCAAGAACCACACTGAATAACGCTACATGGATTCTGAAGCCTGCAACCCGCGGCATGAACCAAGGGGAACTTTAGCTTGAAGCTAGTGTTCAATGGGCTCGCCAGTTCATTACAGAGTACCAAAGGATGATCAGCTACGAAAGAATGGCAACCTCCATATTTCATTCCTAGAAACTCACTTGTCATCACAAAGGCAATTGTGCTACGAAGAGAATATGTGCAACTAAAGAGTTAGGGGGAATGGAGCCCACAACTCTCTAAATCCCAAAGAGGAAAATAAAGTTTCCCTTCAAGCCTTATTTTAACAGGGTCCTCAGAGCCTTAACCCTGCTCGTTCTTTCTCTATTTTGTACCTTAAAGGTGCTTTAGAAGGGAGATACTTCCGTTGTTTCAACTTGCCACAATTTACAGGTTTAAGCAAATAAGCCCTTCACTGCCCCTGGCTCGGCATCTAGCTGTTCCCAACGATACATTGCTGAGAAATGCCCAAACACACAGGCCGTCCTTCTAGGACGTTTCTCCTCCTCGTGCAGACCCACCATTACTGAGACCTGGAAGGCTTCCTAGAGCTAAAGAACCACACTGAATAAAGCTACATGGATTCTGCTGCATGCCAAACAGTGGCATGATACCAGAGGAAAGTTAGCTTGAGGCTAGTGTTCAATGGGGTCGCCAGTTCACTACAGATTACTGAAGGATGAGCAGCTACCAAGGAATGGCAACCTCCAAGTTTCTCTCCTAGCAACTCACTTGTCATCACTAAGCCAATTGTGCTATGAAGAGAACATGCGCAAGTAAAGAGTTTCTCAGGGAGAACTGAGCCCACAACTCTCTAAAGGCCAATAAGGAAAATAAAGTTTCCCTTCAGCCTTATATTCAAAATGGCCCGCAGAGCCCTGACTCTCATGCTTCTTCCTCTATTTAGTACCTCCAACGTGCTTTCGAGGGGAGATACTTGAGTTGTTTCAAGTTGCCACATTCTACAGGTTTCACAAAAAACCCCTTCACCTCCCATGTCTCGGCATCTAGGTGTTCCCAACGGTGCACTGCTCACAACTCCCCAAACACACAGGCCATCCTTCTTGTATCGTTTCTCAAGGTCGAGCAGATCCGCCAGTACTAAGAGACCTGGAATGCTTCCTAGAGCTCCAGAACCACACTGAATAAGGCTACAGAGATTGTGCTGCATGGCAACAAGTGGCATGATAGAAGAGGAACGTTAGCTTGAGGCTAGTGCTCAAACGGGGTCACCAATTCACTGAAGATTACCAAAGGACGAGCACCAGCAAAGAATGGCAAGCTCCGAGTTTCTTTCCTAGAAACTCACGTGTGGTCACAAAGGCAATTGTGCTATGACGAGACCTCGTGCAACTACACAGTGTTTCTCAGGGAGAATTGAGCCCCCAACTCTCTAAATGCCAAAGAGGAAAATGAAGTTTCCCTTCAAGACTTATCTTCAAAGGGGCCAGCAGAGCATTGACCTTGCTGATTCTTTCTCTACTTTGTACCCACAAGGTGCTTAAGAAGGGAGATACATGAGTTCTTTCAACTTGCAAAAATGAAGAGGTTTAAGCAAAGAAGCCCTTCACAGCCTGTGACTCGGCATCTAGCTCTTCCAAAGCTGCATTGCTCATAAAGGCCCAAACACACCGGCCGTCCTTCTAATACATTGCTCATCCTAGTGTTGACCCGCCAGTCCTAAGAGACCTGGAATGCTACCTGGAGCTCAAGAACCACAATAAATAACGCTACATGGAGTCTGCTGCCTGCAACCTGCGGCATGATACAAGAGGAAAGTTAGCTTGAGGCTAGTGTTCTTTAGGGTCGCCCATTCACTACAGATTACGGAAGGATGAGCAGCTACCCAAGAATGGCAACCTCCATATTTCTTTCCTAGAAACTCACTTGTCATCACAAAGACAACTCTGCTATGAAGAGAACATGTGCAACTACACAGTGTTTCTCAGGGAGAATTGAGCCCGAAACTCTCTAAATCCCAATGAGGAACATAAAGTTTCCCTTCAAGCCTCATATACAAAAGGGCCCACAGAGCCTTGTCTCTGCTGTTTCTTTCTCTACGTTGTACGTCCAAGGTGCTTTAGAAGGGAGATACTTGAGTTGTTTCAACTGACTACTTTTTGGAGTGTAAGAAAAGAAGCCAATCACTTCCCATGACTCGGCATCTAGCTGTTCCCAGTGGTGCACTGCTCACAACTCACCAAACACACAGGCCATCCTGCGTGTAGTTTTCTCGTCCTAGTACAGACCCGCCTGTACTAAGAGACCTGGAATGCTTCCGAGAGCTCAAGAACCACACTGAATAACGCTACATGGATTCTGAAGCCTGCAACCCGCGGCATGAACCAAGGGGAACTTTAGCTTGAAGCTAGTGTTCAATGGGCTCGCCAGTTCATTACAGAGTACCAAAGGATGATCAGCTACGAAAGAATGGCAACCTCCATATTTCATTCCTAGAAACTCACTTGTCATCACAAAGGCAATTGTGCTACGAAGAGAATATGTGCAACTAAAGAGTTAGGGGGAATGGAGCCCACAACTCTCTAAATCCCAAAGAGGAAAATAAAGTTTCCCTTCAAGCCTTATTTTAACAGGGTCCTCAGAGCCTTAACCCTGCTCGTTCTTTCTCTATTTTGTACCTTAAAGGTGCTTTAGAAGGGAGATACTTCCGTTGTTTCAACTTGCCACAATTTACAGGTTTAAGCAAATAAGCCCTTCACTGCCCCTGGCTCGGCATCTAGCTGTTCCCAACGATACATTGCTGAGAAATGCCCAAACACACAGGCCGTCCTTCTAGGACGTTTCTCCTCCTCGTGCAGACCCACCATTACTGAGACCTGGAAGGCTTCCTAGAGCTAAAGAACCACACTGAATAAAGCTACATGGATTCTGCTGCATGCCAAACAGTGGCATGATACCAGAGGAAAGTTAGCTTGAGGCTAGTGTTCAATGGGGTCGCCAGTTCACTACAGATTACTGAAGGATGAGCAGCTACCAAGGAATGGCAACCTCCAAGTTTCTCTCCTAGCAACTCACTTGTCATCACTAAGCCAATGGTGCTATGAAGAGAACATGCGCAAGTAAAGAGTTTCTCAGGGAGAACTGAGCCCACAACTCTCTAAAGGCCAATAAGGAAAATAAAGTTTCCCTTCAGCCTTATATTCAAAATGGCCCGCAGAGCCCTGACTCTCATGCTTCTTCCTCTATTTAGTACCTCCAACGTGCTTTCGAAGGGAGATACTTGAGTTGTTTCAAGTTGCCACATTCTACAGGTTTCACAAAAAACCCCTTCACCTCCCATGTCTCGGCATCTAGGTGTTCCCAACGGTGCACTGCTCACAACTCCCCAAACACACAGGCCATCCTTCTTGTATCGTTTCTCAAGGTCGAGCAGATCCGCCAGTACTAAGAGACCTGGAATGCTTCCTAGAGCTCCAGAACCACACTGAATAAGGCTACAGAGATTGTGCTGCATGGCAACAAGTGGCATGATAGAAGAGGAACGTTAGCTTGAGGCTAGTGCTCAAACGGGGTCACCAATTCACTGAAGATTACCAAAGGACGAGCACCAGCAAAGAATGGCAAGCTCCGAGTTTCTTTCCTAGAAACTCACGTGTGGTCACAAAGGCAATTGTGCTATGAAGAGACCTCGTGCAACTACACAGTGTTTCTCAGGGAGAATTGAGCCCCCAACTCTCTAAATGCCAAAGAGGAAAATGAAGTTTCCCTTCAAGACTTATCTTCAAAGGGGCCAGCAGAGCATTGACCTTGCTGATTCTTTC
The DNA here is from genome assembly GCF_965194825.1 of Balaenoptera physalus. Classification (NCBI taxonomy): domain Eukaryota; kingdom Metazoa; phylum Chordata; class Mammalia; order Artiodactyla; family Balaenopteridae; genus Balaenoptera; species Balaenoptera physalus. The sequence goes on from NW_028125089.1 coordinate 70,957, forward strand.
TCTACTTTGTACCCACAAGGTGCTTAAGAAGGGAGATACATGAGTTCTTTCAACTTGCAAAAATGAAGAGGTTTAAGCAAAGAAGCCCTTCACAGCCTGTGACTCGGCATCTAGCTCTTCCAAAGCTGCATTGCTCATAAAGGCCCAAACACACCGGCCGTCCTTCTAATACATTGCTCATCCTAGTGTTGACCCGCCAGTCCTAAGAGACCTGGAATGCTACCTGGAGCTCAAGAACCACAATAAATAACGCTACATGGAGTCTGCTGCCTGCAACCTGCGGCATGATACAAGAGGAAAGTTAGCTTGAGGCTAGTGTTCTTTAGGGTCGCCCATTCACTACAGATTACGGAAGGATGAGCAGCTACCCAAGAATGGCAACCTCCATATTTCTTTCCTAGAAACTCACTTGTCATCACAAAGACAACTCTGCTATGAAGAGAACATGTGCAACTACACAGTGTTTCTCAGGGAGAATTGAGCCCGAAACTCTCTAAATCCCAATGAGGAACATAAAGTTTCCCTTCAAGCCTCATATACAAAAGGGCCCACAGAGCCTTGTCTCTGCTGTTTCTTTCTCTACGTTGTACGTCCAAGGTGCTTTAGAAGGGAGATACTTGAGTTGTTTCAACTGACTACTTTTTGGAGTGTAAGAAAAGAAGCCAATCACTTCCCATGACTCGGCATCTAGCTGTTCCCAGTGGTGCACTGCTCACAACTCACCAAACACACAGGCCATCCTGCCTGTAGTTTTCTCGTCCTAGTACAGACCCGCCTGTACTAAGAGACCTGGAATGCTTCCGAGAGCTCAAGAACCACACTGAATAACGCTACATGGATTCTGAAGCCTGCAACCCGCGGCATGAACCAAGGGGAACTTTAGCTTGAAGCTAGTGTTCAATGGGCTCGCCAGTTCATTACAGAGTACCAAAGGATGATCAGCTACGAAAGAATGGCAACCTCCATATTTCATTCCTAGAAACTCACTTGTCATCACAAAGGCAATTGTGCTACGAAGAGAATATGTGCAACTAAAGAGTTAGGGGGAATGGAGCCCACAACTCTCTAAATCCCAAAGAGGAAAATAAAGTTTCCCTTCAAGCCTTATTTTAACAGGGTCCTCAGAGCCTTAACCCTGCTCGTTCTTTCTCTATTTTGTACCTTAAAGGTGCTTTAGAAGGGAGATACTTCCGTTGTTTCAACTTGCCACAATTTACAGGTTTAAGCAAATAAGCCCTTCACTGCCCCTGGCTCGGCATCTAGCTGTTCCCAACGATACATTGCTGAGAAATGCCCAAACACACAGGCCGTCCTTCTAGGACGTTTCTCCTCCTCGTGCAGACCCACCATTACTGAGACCTGGAAGGCTTCCTAGAGCTAAAGAACCACACTGAATAAAGCTACATGGATTCTGCTGCATGCCAAACAGTGGCATGATACCAGAGGAAAGTTAGCTTGAGGCTAGTGTTCAATGGGGTCGCCAGTTCACTACAGATTACTGAAGGATGAGCAGCTACCAAGGAATGGCAACCTCCAAGTTTCTCTCCTAGCAACTCACTTGTCATCACTAAGCCAATGGTGCTATGAAGAGAACATGCGCAAGTAAAGAGTTTCTCAGGGAGAACTGAGCCCACAACTCTCTAAAGGCCAATAAGGAAAATAAAGTTTCCCTTCAGCCTTATATTCAAAATGGCCCGCAGAGCCCTGACTCTCATGCTTCTTCCTCTATTTAGTACCTCCAACGTGCTTTCGAAGGGAGATACTTGAGTTGTTTCAAGTTGCCACATTCTACAGGTTTCACAAAAAACCCCTTCACCTCCCATGTCTCGGCATCTAGGTGTTCCCAACGGTGCACTGCTCACAACTCCCCAAACACACAGGCCATCCTTCTTGTATCGTTTCTCAAGGTCGAGCAGATCCGCCAGTACTAAGAGACCTGGAATGCTTCCTAGAGCTCCAGAACCACACTGAATAAGGCTACAGAGATTGTGCTGCATGGCAACAAGTGGCATGATAGAAGAGGAACGTTAGCTTGAGGCTAGTGCTCAAACGGGGTCACCAATTCACTGAAGATTACCAAAGGACGAGCACCAGCAAAGAATGGCAAGCTCCGAGTTTCTTTCCTAGAAACTCACGTGTGGTCACAAAGGCAATTGTGCTATGAAGAGACCTCGTGCAACTACACAGTGTTTCTCAGGGAGAATTGAGCCCCCAACTCTCTAAATGCCAAAGAGGAAAATGAAGTTTCCCTTCAAGACTTATCTTCAAAGGGGCCAGCAGAGCATTGACCTTGCTGATTCTTTCTCTACTTTGTACCCACAAGGTGCTTAAGAAGGGAGATACATGAGTTCTTTCAACTTGCAAAAATGAAGAGGTTTAAGCAAAGAAGCCCTTCACAGCCTGTGACTCGGCATCTAGCTCTTCCAAAGCTGCATTGCTCATAAAGGCCCAAACACACCGGCCGTCCTTCTAATACATTGCTCATCCTAGTGTTGACCCGCCAGTCCTAAGAGACCTGGAATGCTACCTGGAGCTCAAGAACCACAATAAATAACGCTACATGGAGTCTGCTGCCTGCAACCTGCGGCATGATACAAGAGGAAAGTTAGCTTGAGGCTAGTGTTCTTTAGGGTCGCCCATTCACTACAGATTACGGAAGGATGAGCAGCTACCCAAGAATGGCAACCTCCATATTTCTTTCCTAGAAACTCACTTGTCATCACAAAGACAACTCTGCTATGAAGAGAACATGTGCAACTACACAGTGTTTCTCAGGGAGAATTGAGCCCGAAACTCTCTAAATCCCAATGAGGAACATAAAGTTTCCCTTCAAGCCTCATATACAAAAGGGCCCACAGAGCCTTGTCTCTGCTGTTTCTTTCTCTACGTTGTACGTCCAAGGTGCTTTAGAAGGGAGATACTTGAGTTGTTTCAACTGACTACTTTTTGGAGTGTAAGAAAAGAAGCCAATCACTTCCCATGACTCGGCATCTAGCTGTTCCCAGTGGTGCACTGCTCACAACTCACCAAACACACAGGCCATCCTGCCTGTAGTTTTCTCGTCCTAGTACAGACCCGCCTGTACTAAGAGACCTGGAATGCTTCCGAGAGCTCAAGAACCACACTGAATAACGCTACATGGATTCTGAAGCCTGCAACCCGCGGCATGAACCAAGGGGAACTTTAGCTTGAAGCTAGTGTTCAATGGGCTCGCCAGTTCATTACAGAGTACCAAAGGATGATCAGCTACGAAAGAATGGCAACCTCCATATTTCATTCCTAGAAACTCACTTGTCATCACAAAGGCAATTGTGCTACGAAGAGAATATGTGCAACTAAAGAGTTAGGGGGAATGGAGCCCACAACTCTCTAAATCCCAAAGAGGAAAATAAAGTTTCCCTTCAAGCCTTATTTTAACAGGGTCCTCAGAGCCTTAACCCTGCTCGTTCTTTCTCTATTTTGTACCTTAAAGGTGCTTTAGAAGGGAGATACTTCCGTTGTTTCAACTTGCCACAATTTACAGGTTTAAGCAAATAAGCCCTTCACTGCCCCTGGCTCGGCATCTAGCTGTTCCCAACGATACATTGCTGAGAAATGCCCAAACACACAGGCCGTCCTTCTAGGACGTTTCTCCTCCTCGTGCAGACCCACCATTACTGAGACCTGGAAGGCTTCCTAGAGCTAAAGAACCACACTGAATAAAGCTACATGGATTCTGCTGCATGCCAAACAGTGGCATGATACAAGAGGAAAGTTAGCTTGAGGCTAGTGTTCAATGGGGTCGCCAGTTCACTACAGATTACTGAAGGATGAGCAGCTACCAAGGAATGGCAACCTCCAAGTTTCTCTCCTAGCAACTCACTTGTCATCGCTAAGCCAATGGTGCTATGAAGAGAACATGCGCAAGTAAAGAGTTTCTCAGGGAGAACTGAGCCCACAACTCTCTAAAGGCCAATAAGGAAAATAAAGTTTCCCTTCAGCCTTATATTCAAAATGGCCCGCAGAGCCCTGACTCTCATGCTTCTTCCTCTATTTAGTACCTCCAACGTGCTTTCGAGGGGAGATACTTGAGTTGTTTCAAGTTGCCACATTCTACAGGTTTCACAAAAAACCCCTTCACCTCCCATGTCTCGGCATCTAGGTGTTCCCAACGGTGCACTGCTCACAACTCCCCAAACACACAGGCCATCCTTCTTGTATCGTTTCTCAAGGTCGAGCAGATCCGCCAGTACTAAGAGACCTGGAATGCTTCCTAGAGCTCCAGAACCACACTGAATAAGGCTACAGAGATTGTGCTGCATGGCAACAAGTGGCATGATAGAAGAGGAACGTTAGCTTGAGGCTAGTGCTCAAACGGGGTCACCAATTCACTGAAGATTACCAAAGGACGAGCACCAGCAAAGAATGGCAAGCTCCGAGTTTCTTTCCTAGAAACTCACGTGTGGTCACAAAGGCAATTGTGCTATGAAGAGACCTCGTGCAACTACACAGTGTTTCTCAGGGAGAATTGAGCCCCCAACTCTCTAAATGCCAAAGAGGAAAATGAAGTTTCCCTTCAAGACTTATCTTCAAAGGGGCCAGCAGAGCATTGACCTTGCTGATTCTTTCTCTACTTTGTACCCACAAGGTGCTTAAGAAGGGAGATACATGAGTTCTTTCAACTTGCAAAAATGAAGAGGTTTAAGCAAAGAAGCCCTTCACAGCCTGTGACTCGGCATCTAGCTCTTCCAAAGCTGCATTGCTCATAAAGGCCCAAACACACCGGCCGTCCTTCTAATACATTGCTCATCCTAGTGTTGACCCGCCAGTCCTAAGAGACCTGGAATGCTACCTGGAGCTCAAGAACCACAATAAATAACGCTACATGGAGTCTGCTGCCTGCAACCTGCGGCATGATACAAGAGGAAAGTTAGCTTGAGGCTAGTGTTCTTTAGGGTCGCCCATTCACTACAGATTACGGAAGGATGAGCAGCTACCCAAGAATGGCAACCTCCATATTTCTTTCCTAGAAACTCACTTGTCATCACAAAGACAACTCTGCTATGAAGAGAACATGTGCAACTACACAGTGTTTCTCAGGGAGAATTGAGCCCGAAACTCTCTAAATCCCAATGAGGAACATAAAGTTTCCCTTCAAGCCTCATATACAAAAGGGCCCACAGAGCCTTGTCTCTGCTGTTTCTTTCTCTACGTTGTACGTCCAAGGTGCTTTAGAAGGGAGATACTTGAGTTGTTTCAACTGACTACTTTTTGGAGTGTAAGAAAAGAAGCCAATCACTTCCCATGACTCGGCATCTAGCTGTTCCCAGTGGTGCACTGCTCACAACTCACCAAACACACAGGCCATCCTGCCTGTAGTTTTCTCGTCCTAGTACAGACCCGCCTGTACTAAGAGACCTGGAATGCTTCCGAGAGCTCAAGAACCACACTGAATAACGCTACATGGATTCTGAAGCCTGCAACCCGCGGCATGAACCAAGGGGAACTTTAGCTTGAAGCTAGTGTTCAATGGGCTCGCCAGTTCATTACAGAGTACCAAAGGATGATCAGCTACGAAAGAATGGCAACCTCCATATTTCATTCCTAGAAACTCACTTGTCATCACAAAGGCAATTGTGCTACGAAGAGAATATGTGCAACTAAAGAGTTAGGGGGAATGGAGCCCACAACTCTCTAAATCCCAAAGAGGAAAATAAAGTTTCCCTTCAAGCCTTATTTTAACAGGGTCCTCAGAGCCTTAACCCTGCTCGTTCTTTCTCTATTTTGTACCTTAAAGGTGCTTTAGAAGGGAGATACTTCCGTTGTTTCAACTTGCCACAATTTACAGGTTTAAGCAAATAAGCCCTTCACTGCCCCTGGCTCGGCATCTAGCTGTTCCCAACGATACATTGCTGAGAAATGCCCAAACACACAGGCCGTCCTTCTAGGACGTTTCTCCTCCTCGTGCAGACCCACCATTACTGAGACCTGGAAGGCTTCCTAGAGCTAAAGAACCACACTGAATAAAGCTACATGGATTCTGCTGCATGCCAAACAGTGGCATGATACAAGAGGAAAGTTAGCTTGAGGCTAGTGTTCAATGGGGTCGCCAGTTCACTACAGATTACTGAAGGATGAGCAGCTACCAAGGAATGGCAACCTCCAAGTTTCTCTCCTAGCAACTCACTTGTCATCGCTAAGCCAATGGTGCTATGAAGAGAACATGCGCAAGTAAAGAGTTTCTCAGGGAGAACTGAGCCCACAACTCTCTAAAGGCCAATAAGGAAAATAAAGTTTCCCTTCAGCCTTATATTCAAAATGGCCCGCAGAGCCCTGACTCTCATGCTTCTTCCTCTATTTAGTACCTCCAACGTGCTTTCGAGGGGAGATACTTGAGTTGTTTCAAGTTGCCACATTCTACAGGTTTCACAAAAAACCCCTTCACCTCCCATGTCTCGGCATCTAGGTGTTCCCAACGGTGCACTGCTCACAACTCCCCAAACACACAGGCCATCCTTCTTGTATCGTTTCTCAAGGTCGAGCAGATCCGCCAGTACTAAGAGACCTGGAATGCTTCCTAGAGCTCCAGAACCACACTGAATAAGGCTACAGAGATTGTGCTGCATGGCAACAAGTGGCATGATAGAAGAGGAACGTTAGCTTGAGGCTAGTGCTCAAACGGGGTCACCAATTCACTGAAGATTACCAAAGGACGAGCACCAGCAAAGAATGGCAAGCTCCGAGTTTCTTTCCTAGAAACTCACGTGTGGTCACAAAGGCAATTGTGCTATGAAGAGACCTCGTGCAACTACACAGTGTTTCTCAGGGAGAATTGAGCCCCCAACTCTCTAAATGCCAAAGAGGAAAATGAAGTTTCCCTTCAAGACTTATCTTCAAAGGGGCCAGCAGAGCATTGACCTTGCTGATTCTTTCTCTACTTTGTACCCACAAGGTGCTTAAGAAGGGAGATACATGAGTTCTTTCAATTTGCAAAAATGAAGAGGTTTAAGCAAAGAAGCCCTTCACAGCCTGTGACTCGGCATCTAGCTCTTCCAAAGCTGCATTGCTCATAAAGGCCCAAACACACCGGCCGTCCTTCTAATACATTGCTCATCCTAGTGTTGACCCGCCAGTCCTAAGAGACCTGGAATGCTACCTGGAGCTCAAGAACCACAATAAATAACGCTACATGGAGTCTGCTGCCTGCAACCTGCGGCATGATACAAGAGGAAAGTTAGCTTGAGGCTAGTGTTCTTTAGGGTCGCCCATTCACTACAGATTACGGAAGGATGAGCAGCTACCCAAGAATGGCAACCTCCATATTTCTTTCCTAGAAACTCACTTGTCATCACAAAGACAACTCTGCTATGAAGAGAACATGTGCAACTACACAGTGTTTCTCAGGGAGAATTGAGCCCGAAACTCTCTAAATCCCAATGAGGAACATAAAGTTTCCCTTCAAGCCTCATATACAAAAGGGCCCACAGAGCCTTGTCTCTGCTGTTTCTTTCTCTACGTTGTACGTCCAAGGTGCTTTAGAAGGGAGATACTTGAGTTGTTTCAACTGACTACTTTTTGGAGTGTAAGAAAAGAAGCCAATCACTTCCCATGACTCGGCATCTAGCTGTTCCCAGTGGTGCACTGCTCACAACTCACCAAACACACAGGCCATCCTGCCTGTAGTTTTCTCGTCCTAGTACAGACCCGCCTGTACTAAGAGACCTGGAATGCTTCCGAGAGCTCAAGAACCACACTGAATAACGCTACATGGATTCTGAAGCCTGCAACCCGCGGCATGAACCAAGGGGAACTTTAGCTTGAAGCTAGTGTTCAATGGGCTCGCCAGTTCATTACAGAGTACCAAAGGATGATCAGCTACGAAAGAATGGCAACCTCCATATTTCATTCCTAGAAACTCACTTGTCATCACAAAGGCAATTGTGCTACGAAGAGAATATGTGCAACTAAAGAGTTAGGGGGAATGGAGCCCACAACTCTCTAAATCCCAAAGAGGAAAATAAAGTTTCCCTTCAAGCCTTATTTTAACAGGGTCCTCAGAGCCTTAACCCTGCTCGTTCTTTCTCTATTTTGTACCTTAAAGGTGCTTTAGAAGGGAGATACTTCCGTTGTTTCAACTTGCCACAATTTACAGGTTTAAGCAAATAAGCCCTTCACTGCCCCTGGCTCGGCATCTAGCTGTTCCCAACGATACATTGCTGAGAAATGCCCAAACACACAGGCCGTCCTTCTAGGACGTTTCTCCTCCTCGTGCAGACCCACCATTACTGAGACCTGGAAGGCTTCCTAGAGCTAAAGAACCACACTGAATAAAGCTACATGGATTCTGCTGCATGCCAAACAGTGGCATGATACCAGAGGAAAGTTAGCTTGAGGCTAGTGTTCAATGGGGTCGCCAGTTCACTACAGATTACTGAAGGATGAGCAGCTACCAAGGAATGGCAACCTCCAAGTTTCTCTCCTAGCAACTCACTTGTCATCGCTAAGCCAATGGTGCTATGAAGAGAACATGCGCAAGTAAAGAGTTTCTCAGGGAGAACTGAGCCCACAACTCTCTAAAGGCCAATAAGGAAAATAAAGTTTCCCTTCAGCCTTATATTCAAAATGGCCCGCAGAGCCCTGACTCTCATGCTTCTTCCTCTATTTAGTACCTCCAACGTGCTTTCGAAGGGAGATACTTGAGTTGTTTCAAGTTGCCACATTCTACAGGTTTCACAAAAAACCCCTTCACCTCCCATGTCTCGGCATCTAGGTGTTCCCAACGGTGCACTGCTCACAACTCCCCAAACACACAGGCCATCCTTCTTGTATCGTTTCTCAAGGTCGAGCAGATCCGCCAGTACTAAGAGACCTGGAATGCTTCCTAGAGCTCCAGAACCACACTGAATAAGGCTACAGAGATTGTGCTGCATGGCAACAAGTGGCATGATAGAAGAGGAACGTTAGCTTGAGGCTAGTGCTCAAACGGGGTCACCAATTCACTGAAGATTACCAAAGGACGAGCACCAGCAAAGAATGGCAAGCTCCGAGTTTCTTTCCTAGAAACTCACGTGTGGTCACAAAGGCAATTGTGCTATGAAGAGACCTCGTGCAACTACACAGTGTTTCTCAGGGAGAATTGAGCCCCCAACTCTCTAAATGCCAAAGAGGAAAATGAAGTTTCCCTTCAAGACTTATCTTCAAAGGGGCCAGCAGAGCATTGACCTTGCTGATTCTTTCTCTACTTTGTACCCACAAGGTGCTTAAGAAGGGAGATACATGAGTTCTTTCAACTTGCAAAAATGAAGAGGTTTAAGCAAAGAAGCCCTTCACAGCCTGTGACTCGGCATCTAGCTCTTCCAAAGCTGCATTGCTCATAAAGGCCCAAACACACCGGCCGTCCTTCTAATACATTGCTCATCCTAGTGTTGACCCGCCAGTCCTAAGAGACCTGGAATGCTACCTGGAGCTCAAGAACCACAATAAATAACGCTACATGGAGTCTGCTGCCTGCAACCTGCGGCATGATACAAGAGGAAAGTTAGCTTGAGGCTAGTGTTCTTTAGGGTCGCCCATTCACTACAGATTACGGAAGGATGAGCAGCTACCCAAGAATGGCAACCTCCATATTTCTTTCCTAGAAACTCACTTGTCATCACAAAGACAACTCTGCTATGAAGAGAACATGTGCAACTACACAGTGTTTCTCAGGGAGAATTGAGCCCGAAACTCTCTAAATCCCAATGAGGAACATAAAGTTTCCCTTCAAGCCTCATATACAAAAGGGCCCACAGAGCCTTGTCTCTGCTGTTTCTTTCTCTACGTTGTACGTCCAAGGTGCTTTAGAAGGGAGATACTTGAGTTGTTTCAACTGACTACTTTTTGGAGTGTAAGAAAAGAAGCCAATCACTTCCCATGACTCGGCATCTAGCTGTTCCCAGTGGTGCACTGCTCACAACTCACCAAACACACAGGCCATCCTGCCTGTAGTTTTCTCGTCCTAGTACAGACCCGCCTGTACTAAGAGACCTGGAATGCTTCCGAGAGCTCAAGAACCACACTGAATAACGCTACATGGATTCTGAAGCCTGCAACCCGCGGCATGAACCAAGGGGAACTTTAGCTTGAAGCTAGTGTTCAATGGGCTCGCCAGTTCATTACAGAGTACCAAAGGATGATCAGCTACGAAAGAATGGCAACCTCCATATTTCATTCCTAGAAACTCACTTGTCATCACAAAGGCAATTGTGCTACGAAGAGAATATGTGCAACTAAAGAGTTAGGGGGAATGGAGCCCACAACTCTCTAAATCCCAAAGAGGAAAATAAAGTTTCCCTTCAAGCCTTATTTTAACAGGGTCCTCAGAGCCTTAACCCTGCTCGTTCTTTCTCTATTTTGTACCTTAAAGGAGCTTTAGAAGGGAGATACTTCCGTTGTTTCAACTTGCCACAATTTACAGGTTTAAGCAAATAAGCCCTTCACTGCCCCTGGCTCGGCATCTAGCTGTTCCCAACGATACATTGCTGAGAAATGCCCAAACACACAGGCCGTCCTTCTAGGACGTTTCTCCTCCTCGTGCAGACCCACCATTACTGAGACCTGGAAGGCTTCCTAGAGCTAAAGAACCACACTGAATAAAGCTACATGGATTCTGCTGCATGCCAAACAGTGGCATGATACCAGAGGAAAGTTAGCTTGAGGCTAGTGTTCAATGGGGTCGCCAGTTCACTACAGATTACTGAAGGATGAGCAGCTACCAAGGAATGGCAACCTCCAAGTTTCTCTCCTAGCAACTCACTTGTCATCGCTAAGCCAATGGTGCTATGAAGAGAACATGCGCAAGTAAAGAGTTTCTCAGGGAGAACTGAGCCCACAACTCTCTAAAGGCCAATAAGGAAAATAAAGTTTCCCTTCAGCCTTATATTCAAAATGGCCCGCAGAGCCCTGACTCTCATGCTTCTTCCTCTATTTAGTACCTCCAACGTGCTTTCGAAGGGAGATACTTGAGTTGTTTCAAGTTGCCACATTCTACAGGTTTCACAAAAAACCCCTTCACCTCCCATGTCTCGGCATCTAGGTGTTCCCAACGGTGCACTGCTCACAACTCCCCAAACACACAGGCCATCCTTCTTGTATCGTTTCTCAAGGTCGAGCAGATCCGCCAGTACTAAGAGACCTGGAATGCTTCCTAGAGCTCCAGAACCACACTGAATAAGGCTACAGAGATTGTGCTGCATGGCAACAAGTGGCATGATAGAAGAGGAACGTTAGCTTGAGGCTAGTGCTCAAACGGGGTCACCAATTCACTGAAGATTACCAAAGGACGAGCACCAGCAAAGAATGGCAAGCTCCGAGTTTCTTTCCTAGAAACTCACGTGTGGTCACAAAGGCAATTGTGCTATGAAGAGACCTCGTGCAACTACACAGTGTTTCTCAGGGAGAATTGAGCCCCCAACTCTCTAAATGCCAAAGAGGAAAATGAAGTTTCCCTTCAAGACTTATCTTCAAAGGGGCCAGCAGAGCATTGACCTTGCTGATTCTTTCTCTACTTTGTACCCACAAGGTGCTTAAGAAGGGAGATACATGAGTTCTTTCAACTTGCAAAAATGAAGAGGTTTAAGCAAAGAAGCCCTTCACAGCCTGTGACTCGGCATCTAGCTCTTCCAAAGCTGCATTGCTCATAAAGGCCCAAACACACCGGCCGTCCTTCTAATACATTGCTCATCCTAGTGTTGACCCGCCAGTCCTAAGAGACCTGGAATGCTACCTGGAGCTCAAGAACCACAATAAATAACGCTACATGGAGTCTGCTGCCTGCAACCTGCGGCATGATACAAGAGGAAAGTTAGCTTGAGGCTAGTGTTCTTTAGGGTCGCCCATTCACTACAGATTACGGAAGGATGAGCAGCTACCCAAGAATGGCAACCTCCATATTTCTTTCCTAGAAACTCACTTGTCATCACAAAGACAACTCTGCTATGAAGAGAACATGTGCAACTACACAGTGTTTCTCAGGGAGAATTGAGCCCGAAACTCTCTAAATCCCAATGAGGAACATAAAGTTTCCCTTCAAGCCTCATATACAAAAGGGCCCACAGAGCCTTGTCTCTGCTGTTTCTTTCTCTACGTTGTACGTCCAAGGTGCTTTAGAAGGGAGATACTTGAGTTGTTTCAACTGACTACTTTTTGGAGTGTAAGAAAAGAAGCCAATCACTTCCCATGACTCGGCATCTAGCTGTTCCCAGTGGTGCACTGCTCACAACTCACCAAACACACAGGCCATCCTGCCTGTAGTTTTCTCGTCCTAGTACAGACCCGCCTGTACTAAGAGACCTGGAATGCTTCCGAGAGCTCAAGAACCACACTGAATAACGCTACATGGATTCTGAAGCCTGCAACCCGCGGCATGAACCAAGGGGAACTTTAGCTTGAAGCTAGTGTTCAATGGGCTCGCCAGTTCATTACAGAGTACCAAAGGATGATCAGCTACGAAAGAATGGCAACCTCCATATTTCATTCCTAGAAACTCACTTGTCATCACAAAGGCAATTGTGCTACGAAGAGAATATGTGCAACTAAAGAGTTAGGGGGAATGGAGCCCACAACTCTCTAAATCCCAAAGAGGAAAATAAAGTTTCCCTTCAAGCCTTATTTTAACAGGGTCCTCAGAGCCTTAACCCTGCTCGTTCTTTCTCTATTTTGTACCTTAAAGGTGCTTTAGAAGGGAGATACTTCCGTTGTTTCAACTTGCCACAATTTACAGGTTTAAGCAAATAAGCCCTTCACTGCCCCTGGCTCGGCATCTAGCTGTTCCCAACGATACATTGCTGAGAAATGCCCAAACACACAGGCCGTCCTTCTAGGACGTTTCTCCTCCTCGTGCAGACCCACCATTACTGAGACCTGGAAGGCTTCCTAGAGCTAAAGAACCACACTGAATAAAGCTACATGGATTCTGCTGCATGCCAAACAGTGGCATGATACAAGAGGAAAGTTAGCTTGAGGCTAGTGTTCAATGGGGTCGCCAGTTCACTACAGATTACTGAAGGATGAGCAGCTACCAAGGAATGGCAACCTCCAAGTTTCTCTCCTAGCAACTCACTTGTCATCGCTAAGCCAATGGTGCTATGAAGAGAACATGCGCAAGTAAAGAGTTTCTCAGGGAGAACTGAGCCCACAACTCTCTAAAGGCCAATAAGGAAAATAAAGTTTCCCTTCAGCCTTATATTCAAAATGGCCCGCAGAGCCCTGACTCTCATGCTTCTTCCTCTATTTAGTACCTCCAACGTGCTTTCGAAGGGAGATACTTGAGTTGTTTCAAGTTGCCACATTCTACAGGTTTCACAAAAAACCCCTTCACCTCCCATGTCTCGGCATCTAGGTGTTCCCAACGGTGCACTGCTCACAACTCCCCAAACACACAGGCCATCCTTCTTGTATCGTTTCTCAAGGTCGAGCAGATCCGCCAGTACTAAGAGACCTGGAATGCTTCCTAGAGCTCCAGAACCACACTGAATAAGGCTACAGAGATTGTGCTGCATGGCAACAAGTGGCATGATAGAAGAGGAACGTTAGCTTGAGGCTAGTGCTCAAACGGGGTCACCAATTCACTGAAGATTACCAAAGGACGAGCACCAGCAAAGAATGGCAAGCTCCGAGTTTCTTTCCTAGAAACTCACGTGTGGTCACAAAGGCAATTGTGCTATGAAGAGACCTCGTGCAACTACACAGTGTTTCTCAGGGAGAATTGAGCCCCCAACTCTCTAAATGCCAAAGAGGAAAATGAAGTTTCCCTTCAAGACTTATCTTCAAAGGGGCCAGCAGAGCATTGACCTTGCTGATTCTTTCTCTACTTTGTACCCACAAGGTGCTTAAGAAGGGAGATACATGAGTTCTTTCAACTTGCAAAAATGAAGAGGTTTAAGCAAAGAAGCCCTTCACAGCCTGTGACTCGGCATCTAGCTCTTCCAAAGCTGCATTGCTCATAAAGGCCCAAACACACCGGCCGTCCTTCTAATACATTGCTCATCCTAGTGTTGACCCGCCAGTCCTAAGAGACCTGGAATGCTACCTGGAGCTCAAGAACCACAATAAATAACGCTACATGGAGTCTGCTGCCTGCAACCTGCGGCATGATACAAGAGGAAAGTTAGCTTGAGGCTAGTGTTCTTTAGGGTCGCCCATTCACTACAGATTACGGAAGGATGAGCAGCTACCCAAGAATGGCAACCTCCATATTTCTTTCCTAGAAACTCACTTGTCATCACAAAGACAACTCTGCTATGAAGAGAACATGTGCAACTACACAGTGTTTCTCAGGGAGAATTGAGCCCGAAACTCTCTAAATCCCAATGAGGAACATAAAGTTTCCCTTCAAGCCTCATATACAAAAGGGCCCACAGAGCCTTGTCTCTGCTGTTTCTTTCTCTACGTTGTACGTCCAAGGTGCTTTAGAAGGGAGATACTTGAGTTGTTTCAACTGACTACTTTTTGGAGTGTAAGAAAAGAAGCCAATCACTTCCCATGACTCGGCATCTAGCTGTTCCCAGTGGTGCACTGCTCACAACTCACCAAACACACAGGCCATCCTGCCTGTAGTTTTCTCGTCCTAGTACAGACCCGCCTGTACTAAGAGACCTGGAATGCTTCCGAGAGCTCAAGAACCACACTGAATAACGCTACATGGATTCTGAAGCCTGCAACCCGCGGCATGAACCAAGGGGAACTTTAGCTTGAAGCTAGTGTTCAATGGGCTCGCCAGTTCATTACAGAGTACCAAAGGATGATCAGCTACGAAAGAATGGCAACCTCCATATTTCATTCCTAGAAACTCACTTGTCATCACAAAGGCAATTGTGCTACGAAGAGAATATGTGCAACTAAAGAGTTAGGGGGAATGGAGCCCACAACTCTCTAAATCCCAAAGAGGAAAATAAAGTTTCCCTTCAAGCCTTATTTTAACAGGGTCCTCAGAGCCTTAACCCTGCTCGTTCTTTCTCTATTTTGTACCTTAAAGGTGTTTTAGAAGGGAGATACTTCCGTTGTTTCAACTTGCCACAATTTACAGGTTTAAGCAAATAAGCCCTTCACTGCCCCTGGCTCGGCATCTAGCTGTTCCCAACGATACATTGCTGAGAAATGCCCAAACACACAGGCCGTCCTTCTAGGACGTTTCTCCTCCTCGTGCAGACCCACCATTACTGAGACCTGGAAGGCTTCCTAGAGCTAAAGAACCACACTGAATAAAGCTACATGGATTCTGCTGCATGCCAAACAGTGGCATGATACAAGAGGAAAGTTAGCTTGAGGCTAGTGTTCAATGGGGTCGCCAGTTCACTACAGATTACTGAAGGATGAGCAGCTACCAAGGAATGGCAACCTCCAAGTTTCTCTCCTAGCAACTCACTTGTCATCGCTAAGCCAATGGTGCTATGAAGAGAACATGCGCAAGTAAAGAGTTTCTCAGGGAGAACTGAGCCCACAACTCTCTAAAGGCCAATAAGGAAAATAAAGTTTCCCTTCAGCCTTATATTCAAAATGGCCCGCAGAGCCCTGACTCTCATGCTTCTTCCTCTATTTAGTACCTCCAACGTGCTTTCGAAGGGAGATACTTGAGTTGTTTCAAGTTGCCACATTCTACAGGTTTCACAAAAAACCCCTTCACCTCCCATGTCTCGGCATCTAGGTGTTCCCAACGGTGCACTGCTCACAACTCCCCAAACACACAGGCCATCCTTCTTGTATCGTTTCTCAAGGTCGAGCAGATCCGCCAGTACTAAGAGACCTGGAATGCTTCCTAGAGCTCCAGAACCACACTGAATAAGGCTACAGAGATTGTGCTGCATGGCAACAAGTGGCATGATAGAAGAGGAACGTTAGCTTGAGGCTAGTGCTCAAACGGGGTCACCAATTCACTGAAGATTACCAAAGGACGAGCACCAGCAAAGAATGGCAAGCTCCGAGTTTCTTTCCTAGAAACTCACGTGTGGTCACAAAGGCAATTGTGCTATGAAGAGACCTCGTGCAACTACACAGTGTTTCTCAGGGAGAATTGAGCCCCCAACTCTCTAAATGCCAAAGAGGAAAATGAAGTTTCCCTTCAAGACTTATCTTCAAAGGGGCCAGCAGAGCATTGACCTTGCTGATTCTTTCTCTACTTTGTACCCACAAGGTGCTTAAGAAGGGAGATACATGAGTTCTTTCAACTTGCAAAAATGAAGAGGTTTAAGCAAAGAAGCCCTTCACAGCCTGTGACTCGGCATCTAGCTCTTCCAAAGCTGCATTGCTCATAAAGGCCCAAACACACCGGCCGTCCTTCTAATACATTGCTCATCCTAGTGTTGACCCGCCAGTCCTAAGAGACCTGGAATGCTACCTGGAGCTCAAGAACCACAATAAATAACGCTACATGGAGTCTGCTGCCTGCAACCTGCGGCATGATACAAGAGGAAAGTTAGCTTGAGGCTAGTGTTCTTTAGGGTCGCCCATTCACTACAGATTACGGAAGGATGAGCAGCTACCCAAGAATGGCAACCTCCATATTTCTTTCCTAGAAACTCACTTGTCATCACAAAGACAACTCTGCTATGAAGAGAACATGTGCAACTACACAGTGTTTCTCAGGGAGAATTGAGCCCGAAACTCTCTAAATCCCAATGAGGAACATAAAGTTTCCCTTCAAGCCTCATATACAAAAGGGCCCACAGAGCCTTGTCTCTGCTGTTTCTTTCTCTACGTTGTACGTCCAAGGTGCTTTAGAAGGGAGATACTTGAGTTGTTTCAACTGACTACTTTTTGGAGTGTAAGAAAAGAAGCCAATCACTTCCCATGACTCGGCATCTAGCTGTTCCCAGTGGTGCACTGCTCACAACTCACCAAACACACAGGCCATCCTGCCTGTAGTTTTCTCGTCCTAGTACAGACCCGCCTGTACTAAGAGACCTGGAATGCTTCCGAGAGCTCAAGAACCACACTGAATAACGCTACATGGATTCTGAAGCCTGCAACCCGCGGCATGAACCAAGGGGAACTTTAGCTTGAAGCTAGTGTTCAATGGGCTCGCCAGTTCATTACAGAGTACCAAAGGATGATCAGCTACGAAAGAATGGCAACCTCCATATTTCATTCCTAGAAACTCACTTGTCATCACAAAGGCAATTGTGCTACGAAGAGAATATGTGCAACTAAAGAGTTAGGGGGAATGGAGCCCACAACTCTCTAAATCCCAAAGAGGAAAATAAAGTTTCCCTTCAAGCCTTATTTTAACAGGGTCCTCAGAGCCTTAACCCTGCTCGTTCTTTCTCTATTTTGTACCTTAAAGGTGCTTTAGAAGGGAGATACTTCCGTTGTTTCAACTTGCCACAATTTACAGGTTTAAGCAAATAAGCCCTTCACTGCCCCTGGCTCGGCATCTAGCTGTTCCCAACGATACATTGCTGAGAAATGCCCAAACACACAGGCCGTCCTTCTAGGACGTTTCTCCTCCTCGTGCAGACCCACCATTACTGAGACCTGGAAGGCTTCCTAGAGCTAAAGAACCACACTGAATAAAGCTACATGGATTCTGCTGCATGCCAAACAGTGGCATGATACAAGAGGAAAGTTAGCTTGAGGCTAGTGTTCAATGGGGTCGCCAGTTCACTACAGATTACTGAAGGATGAGCAGCTACCAAGGAATGGCAACCTCCAAGTTTCTCTCCTAGCAACTCACTTGTCATCGCTAAGCCAATGGTGCTATGAAGAGAACATGCGCAAGTAAAGAGTTTCTCAGGGAGAACTGAGCCCACAACTCTCTAAAGGCCAATAAGGAAAATAAAGTTTCCCTTCAGCCTTATATTCAAAATGGCCCGCAGAGCCCTGACTCTCATGCTTCTTCCTCTATTTAGTACCTCCAACGTGCTTTCGAAGGGAGATACTTGAGTTGTTTCAAGTTGCCACATTCTACAGGTTTCACAAAAAACCCCTTCACCTCCCATGTCTCGGCATCTAGGTGTTCCCAACGGTGCACTGCTCACAACTCCCCAAACACACAGGCCATCCTTCTTGTATCGTTTCTCAAGGTCGAGCAGATCCGCCAGTACTAAGAGACCTGGAATGCTTCCTAGAGCTCCAGAACCACACTGAATAAGGCTACAGAGATTGTGCTGCATGGCAACAAGTGGCATGATAGAAGAGGAACGTTAGCTTGAGGCTAGTGCTCAAACGGGGTCACCAATTCACTGAAGATTACCAAAGGACGAGCACCAGCAAAGAATGGCAAGCTCCGAGTTTCTTTCCTAGAAACTCACGTGTGGTCACAAAGGCAATTGTGCTATGAAGAGACCTCGTGCAACTACACAGTGTTTCTCAGGGAGAATTGAGCCCCCAACTCTCTAAATGCCAAAGAGGAAAATGAAGTTTCCCTTCAAGACTTATCTTCAAAGGGGCCAGCAGAGCATTGACCTTGCTGATTCTTTCTCTACTTTGTACCCACAAGGTGCTTAAGAAGGGAGATACATGAGTTCTTTCAACTTGCAAAAATGAAGAGGTTTAAGCAAAGAAGCCCTTCACAGCCTGTGACTCGGCATCTAGCTCTTCCAAAGCTGCATTGCTCATAAAGGCCCAAACACACCGGCCGTCCTTCTAATACATTGCTCATCCTAGTGTTGACCCGCCAGTCCTAAGAGACCTGGAATGCTACCTGGAGCTCAAGAACCACAATAAATAACGCTACATGGAGTCTGCTGCCTGCAACCTGCGGCATGATACAAGAGGAAAGTTAGCTTGAGGCTAGTGTTCTTTAGGGTCGCCCATTCACTACAGATTACGGAAGGATGAGCAGCTACCCAAGAATGGCAACCTCCATATTTCTTTCCTAGAAACTCACTTGTCATCACAAAGACAACTCTGCTATGAAGAGAACATGTGCAACTACACAGTGTTTCTCAGGGAGAATTGAGCCCGAAACTCTCTAAATCCCAATGAGGAACATAAAGTTTCCCTTCAAGCCTCATATACAAAAGGGCCCACAGAGCCTTGTCTCTGCTGTTTCTTTCTCTACGTTGTACGTCCAAGGTGCTTTAGAAGGGAGATACTTGAGTTGTTTCAACTGACTACTTTTTGGAGTGTAAGAAAAGAAGCCAATCACTTCCCATGACTCGGCATCTAGCTGTTCCCAGTGGTGCACTGCTCACAACTCACCAAACACACAGGCCATCCTGCCTGTAGTTTTCTCGTCCTAGTACAGACCCGCCTGTACTAAGAGACCTGGAATGCTTCCGAGAGCTCAAGAACCACACTGAATAACGCTACATGGATTCTGAAGCCTGCAACCCGCGGCATGAACCAAGGGGAACTTTAGCTTGAAGCTAGTGTTCAATGGGCTCGCCAGTTCATTACAGAGTACCAAAGGATGATCAGCTACGAAAGAATGGCAACCTCCATATTTCATTCCTAGAAACTCACTTGTCATCACAAAGGCAATTGTGCTACGAAGAGAATATGTGCAACTAAAGAGTTAGGGGGAATGGAGCCCACAACTCTCTAAATCCCAAAGAGGAAAATAAAGTTTCCCTTCAAGCCTTATTTTAACAGGGTCCTCAGAGCCTTAACCCTGCTCGTTCTTTCTCTATTTTGTACCTTAAAGGTGCTTTAGAAGGGAGATACTTCCGTTGTTTCAACTTGCCACAATTTACAGGTTTAAGCAAATAAGCCCTTCACTGCCCCTGGCTCGGCATCTAGCTGTTCCCAACGATACATTGCTGAGAAATGCCCAAACACACAGGCCGTCCTTCTAGGACGTTTCTCCTCCTCGTGCAGACCCACCATTACTGAGACCTGGAAGGCTTCCTAGAGCTAAAGAACCACACTGAATAAAGCTACATGGATTCTGCTGCATGCCAAACAGTGGCATGATACAAGAGGAAAGTTAGCTTGAGGCTAGTGTTCAATGGGGTCGCCAGTTCACTACAGATTACGGAAGGATGAGCAGCTACCAAGGAATGGCAACCTCCAAGTTTCTCTCCTAGCAACTCACTTGTCATCGCTAAGCCAATGGTGCTATGAAGAGAACATGCGCAAGTAAAGAGTTTCTCAGGGAGAACTGAGCCCACAACTCTCTAAAGGCCAATAAGGAAAATAAAGTTTCCCTTCAGCCTTATATTCAAAATGGCCCGCAGAGCCCTGACTCTCATGCTTCTTCCTCTATTTAGTACCTCCAACGTGCTTTCGAAGGGAGATACTTGAGTTGTTTCAAGTTGCCACATTCTACAGGTTTCACAAAAAACCCCTTCACCTCCCATGTCTCGGCATCTAGGTGTTCCCAACGGTGCACTGCTCACAACTCCCCAAACACACAGGCCATCCTTCTTGTATCGTTTCTCAAGGTCGAGCAGATCCGCCAGTACTAAGAGACCTGGAATGCTTCCTAGAGCTCCAGAACCACACTGAATAAGGCTACAGAGATTGTGCTGCATGGCAACAAGTGGCATGATAGAAGAGGAACGTTAGCTTGAGGCTAGTGCTCAAACGGGGTCACCAATTCACTGAAGATTACCAAAGGACGAGCACCAGCAAAGAATGGCAAGCTCCGAGTTTCTTTCCTAGAAACTCACGTGTGGTCACAAAGGCAATTGTGCTATGAAGAGACCTCGTGCAACTACACAGTGTTTCTCAGGGAGAATTGAGCCCCCAACTCTCTAAATGCCAAAGAGGAAAATGAAGTTTCCCTTCAAGACTTATCTTCAAAGGGGCCAGCAGAGCATTGACCTTGCTGATTCTTTCTCTACTTTGTACCCACAAGGTGCTTAAGAAGGGAGATACATGAGTTCTTTCAACTTGCAAAAATGAAGAGGTTTAAGCAAAGAAGCCCTTCACAGCCTGTGACTCGGCATCTAGCTCTTCCAAAGCTGCATTGCTCATAAAGGCCCAAACACACCGGCCGTCCTTCTAATACATTGCTCATCCTAGTGTTGACCCGCCAGTCCTAAGAGACCTGGAATGCTACCTGGAGCTCAAGAACCACAATAAATAACGCTACATGGAGTCTGCTGCCTGCAACCTGCGGCATGATACAAGAGGAAAGTTAGCTTGAGGCTAGTGTTCTTTAGGGTCGCCCATTC
This sequence comes from Balaenoptera physalus, assembly GCF_965194825.1. Classification (NCBI taxonomy): domain Eukaryota; kingdom Metazoa; phylum Chordata; class Mammalia; order Artiodactyla; family Balaenopteridae; genus Balaenoptera; species Balaenoptera physalus. The sequence continues at coordinate 92,031 of NW_028125089.1, forward strand.
ACTACAGATTACGGAAGGATGAGCAGCTACCCAAGAATGGCAACCTCCATATTTCTTTCCTAGAAACTCACTTGTCATCACAAAGACAACTCTGCTATGAAGAGAACATGTGCAACTACACAGTGTTTCTCAGGGAGAATTGAGCCCGAAACTCTCTAAATCCCAATGAGGAACATAAAGTTTCCCTTCAAGCCTCATATACAAAAGGGCCCACAGAGCCTTGTCTCTGCTGTTTCTTTCTCTACGTTGTACGTCCAAGGTGCTTTAGAAGGGAGATACTTGAGTTGTTTCAACTGACTACTTTTTGGAGTGTAAGAAAAGAAGCCAATCACTTCCCATGACTCGGCATCTAGCTGTTCCCAGTGGTGCACTGCTCACAACTCACCAAACACACAGGCCATCCTGCCTGTAGTTTTCTCGTCCTAGTACAGACCCGCCTGTACTAAGAGACCTGGAATGCTTCCGAGAGCTCAAGAACCAGACTGAATAACGCTACATGGATTCTGAAGCCTGCAACCCGCGGCATGAACCAAGGGGAACTTTAGCTTGAAGCTAGTGTTCAATGGGCTCGCCAGTTCATTACAGAGTACCAAAGGATGATCAGCTACGAAAGAATGGCAACCTCCATATTTCATTCCTAGAAACTCACTTGTCATCACAAAGGCAATTGTGCTACGAAGAGAATATGTGCAACTAAAGAGTTAGGGGGAATGGAGCCCACAACTCTCTAAATCCCAAAGAGGAAAATAAAGTTTCCCTTCAAGCCTTATTTTAACAGGGTCCTCAGAGCCTTAACCCTGCTCGTTCTTTCTCTATTTTGTACCTTAAAGGTGCTTTAGAAGGGAGATACTTCCGTTGTTTCAACTTGCCACAATTTACAGGTTTAAGCAAATAAGCCCTTCACTGCCCCTGGCTCGGCATCTAGCTGTTCCCAACGATACATTGCTGAGAAATGCCCAAACACACAGGCCGTCCTTCTAGGACGTTTCTCCTCCTCGTGCAGACCCACCATTACTGAGACCTGGAAGGCTTCCTAGAGCTAAAGAACCACACTGAATAAAGCTACATGGATTCTGCTGCATGCCAAACAGTGGCATGATACAAGAGGAAAGTTAGCTTGAGGCTAGTGTTCAATGGGGTCGCCAGTTCACTACAGATTACTGAAGGATGAGCAGCTACCAAGGAATGGCAACCTCCAAGTTTCTCTCCTAGCAACTCACTTGTCATCGCTAAGCCAATGGTGCTATGAAGAGAACATGCGCAAGTAAAGAGTTTCTCAGGGAGAACTGAGCCCACAACTCTCTAAAGGCCAATAAGGAAAATAAAGTTTCCCTTCAGCCTTATATTCAAAATGGCCCGCAGAGCCCTGACTCTCATGCTTCTTCCTCTATTTAGTACCTCCAACGTGCTTTCGAAGGGAGATACTTGAGTTGTTTCAAGTTGCCACATTCTACAGGTTTCACAAAAAACCCCTTCACCTCCCATGTCTCGGCATCTAGGTGTTCCCAACGGTGCACTGCTCACAACTCCCCAAACACACAGGCCATCCTTCTTGTATCGTTTCTCAAGGTCGAGCAGATCCGCCAGTACTAAGAGACCTGGAATGCTTCCTAGAGCTCCAGAACCACACTGAATAAGGCTACAGAGATTGTGCTGCATGGCAACAAGTGGCATGATAGAAGAGGAACGTTAGCTTGAGGCTAGTGCTCAAACGGGGTCACCAATTCACTGAAGATTACCAAAGGACGAGCACCAGCAAAGAATGGCAAGCTCCGAGTTTCTTTCCTAGAAACTCACGTGTGGTCACAAAGGCAATTGTGCTATGAAGAGACCTCGTGCAACTACACAGTGTTTCTCAGGGAGAATTGAGCCCCCAACTCTCTAAATGCCAAAGAGGAAAATGAAGTTTCCCTTCAAGACTTATCTTCAAAGGGGCCAGCAGAGCATTGACCTTGCTGATTCTTTCTCTACTTTGTACCCACAAGGTGCTTAAGAAGGGAGATACATGAGTTCTTTCAACTTGCAAAAATGAAGAGGTTTAAGCAAAGAAGCCCTTCACAGCCTGTGACTCGGCATCTAGCTCTTCCAAAGCTGCATTGCTCATAAAGGCCCAAACACACCGGCCGTCCTTCTAATACATTGCTCATCCTAGTGTTGACCCGCCAGTCCTAAGAGACCTGGAATGCTACCTGGAGCTCAAGAACCACAATAAATAACGCTACATGGAGTCTGCTGCCTGCAACCTGCGGCATGATACAAGAGGAAAGTTAGCTTGAGGCTAGTGTTCTTTAGGGTCGCCCATTCACTACAGATTACGGAAGGATGAGCAGCTACCCAAGAATGGCAACCTCCATATTTCTTTCCTAGAAACTCACTTGTCATCACAAAGACAACTCTGCTATGAAGAGAACATGTGCAACTACACAGTGTTTCTCAGGGAGAATTGAGCCCGAAACTCTCTAAATCCCAATGAGGAACATAAAGTTTCCCTTCAAGCCTCATATACAAAAGGGCCCACAGAGCCTTGTCTCTGCTGTTTCTTTCTCTACGTTGTACGTCCAAGGTGCTTTAGAAGGGAGATACTTGAGTTGTTTCAACTGACTACTTTTTGGAGTGTAAGAAAAGAAGCCAATCACTTCCCATGACTCGGCATCTAGCTGTTCCCAGTGGTGCACTGCTCACAACTCACCAAACACACAGGCCATCCTGCCTGTAGTTTTCTCGTCCTAGTACAGACCCGCCTGTACTAAGAGACCTGGAATGCTTCCGAGAGCTCAAGAACCACACTGAATAACGCTACATGGATTCTGAAGCCTGCAACCCGCGGCATGAACCAAGGGGAACTTTAGCTTGAAGCTAGTGTTCAATGGGCTCGCCAGTTCATTACAGAGTACCAAAGGATGATCAGCTACGAAAGAATGGCAACCTCCATATTTCATTCCTAGAAACTCACTTGTCATCACAAAGGCAATTGTGCTACGAAGAGAATATGTGCAACTAAAGAGTTAGGGGGAATGGAGCCCACAACTCTCTAAATCCCAAAGAGGAAAATAAAGTTTCCCTTCAAGCCTTATTTTAACAGGGTCCTCAGAGCCTTAACCCTGCTCGTTCTTTCTCTATTTTGTACCTTAAAGGTGCTTTAGAAGGGAGATACTTCCGTTGTTTCAACTTGCCACAATTTACAGGTTTAAGCAAATAAGCCCTTCACTGCCCCTGGCTCGGCATCTAGCTGTTCCCAACGATACATTGCTGAGAAATGCCCAAACACACAGGCCGTCCTTCTAGGACGTTTCTCCTCCTCGTGCAGACCCACCATTACTGAGACCTGGAAGGCTTCCTAGAGCTAAAGAACCACACTGAATAAAGCTACATGGATTCTGCTGCATGCCAAACAGTGGCATGATACAAGAGGAAAGTTAGCTTGAGGCTAGTGTTCAATGGGGTCGCCAGTTCACTACAGATTACTGAAGGATGAGCAGCTACCAAGGAATGGCAACCTCCAAGTTTCTCTCCTAGCAACTCACTTGTCATCGCTAAGCCAATGGTGCTATGAAGAGAACATGCGCAAGTAAAGAGTTTCTCAGGGAGAACTGAGCCCACAACTCTCTAAAGGCCAATAAGGAAAATAAAGTTTCCCTTCAGCCTTATATTCAAAATGGCCCGCAGAGCCCTGACTCTCATGCTTCTTCCTCTATTTAGTACCTCCAACGTGCTTTCGAAGGGAGATACTTGAGTTGTTTCAAGTTGCCACATTCTACAGGTTTCACAAAAAACCCCTTCACCTCCCATGTCTCGGCATCTAGGTGTTCCCAACGGTGCACTGCTCACAACTCCCCAAACACACAGGCCATCCTTCTTGTATCGTTTCTCAAGGTCGAGCAGATCCGCCAGTACTAAGAGACCTGGAATGCTTCCTAGAGCTCCAGAACCACACTGAATAAGGCTACAGAGATTGTGCTGCATGGCAACAAGTGGCATGATAGAAGAGGAACGTTAGCTTGAGGCTAGTGCTCAAACGGGGTCACCAATTCACTGAAGATTACCAAAGGACGAGCACCAGCAAAGAATGGCAAGCTCCGAGTTTCTTTCCTAGAAACTCACGTGTGGTCACAAAGGCAATTGTGCTATGAAGAGACCTCGTGCAACTACACAGTGTTTCTCAGGGAGAATTGAGCCCCCAACTCTCTAAATGCCAAAGAGGAAAATGAAGTTTCCCTTCAAGACTTATCTTCAAAGGGGCCAGCAGAGCATTGACCTTGCTGATTCTTTCTCTACTTTGTACCCACAAGGTGCTTAAGAAGGGAGATACATGAGTTCTTTCAACTTGCAAAAATGAAGAGGTTTAAGCAAAGAAGCCCTTCACAGCCTGTGACTCGGCATCTAGCTCTTCCAAAGCTGCATTGCTCATAAAGGCCCAAACACACCGGCCGTCCTTCTAATACATTGCTCATCCTAGTGTTGACCCGCCAGTCCTAAGAGACCTGGAATGCTACCTGGAGCTCAAGAACCACAATAAATAACGCTACATGGAGTCTGCTGCCTGCAACCTGCGGCATGATACAAGAGGAAAGTTAGCTTGAGGCTAGTGTTCTTTAGGGTCGCCCATTCACTACAGATTACGGAAGGATGAGCAGCTACCCAAGAATGGCAACCTCCATATTTCTTTCCTAGAAACTCACTTGTCATCACAAAGACAACTCTGCTATGAAGAGAACATGTGCAACTACACAGTGTTTCTCAGGGAGAATTGAGCCCGAAACTCTCTAAATCCCAATGAGGAACATAAAGTTTCCCTTCAAGCCTCATATACAAAAGGGCCCACAGAGCCTTGTCTCTGCTGTTTCTTTCTCTACGTTGTACGTCCAAGGTGCTTTAGAAGGGAGATACTTGAGTTGTTTCAACTGACTACTTTTTGGAGTGTAAGAAAAGAAGCCAATCACTTCCCATGACTCGGCATCTAGCTGTTCCCAGTGGTGCACTGCTCACAACTCACCAAACACACAGGCCATCCTGCCTGTAGTTTTCTCGTCCTAGTACAGACCCGCCTGTACTAAGAGACCTGGAATGCTTCCGAGAGCTCAAGAACCACACTGAATAACGCTACATGGATTCTGAAGCCTGCAACCCGCGGCATGAACCAAGGGGAACTTTAGCTTGAAGCTAGTGTTCAATGGGCTCGCCAGTTCATTACAGAGTACCAAAGGATGATCAGCTACGAAAGAATGGCAACCTCCATATTTCATTCCTAGAAACTCACTTGTCATCACAAAGGCAATTGTGCTACGAAGAGAATATGTGCAACTAAAGAGTTAGGGGGAATGGAGCCCACAACTCTCTAAATCCCAAAGAGGAAAATAAAGTTTCCCTTCAAGCCTTATTTTAACAGGGTCCTCAGAGCCTTAACCCTGCTCGTTCTTTCTCTATTTTGTACCTTAAAGGTGCTTTAGAAGGGAGATACTTCCGTTGTTTCAACTTGCCACAATTTACAGGTTTAAGCAAATAAGCCCTTCACTGCCCCTGGCTCGGCATCTAGCTGTTCCCAACGATACATTGCTGAGAAATGCCCAAACACACAGGCCGTCCTTCTAGGACGTTTCTCCTCCTCGTGCAGACCCACCATTACTGAGACCTGGAAGGCTTCCTAGAGCTAAAGAACCACACTGAATAAAGCTACATGGATTCTGCTGCATGCCAAACAGTGGCATGATACAAGAGGAAAGTTAGCTTGAGGCTAGTGTTCAATGGGGTCGCCAGTTCACTACAGATTACGGAAGGATGAGCAGCTACCAAGGAATGGCAACCTCCAAGTTTCTCTCCTAGCAACTCACTTGTCATCGCTAAGCCAATGGTGCTATGAAGAGAACATGCGCAAGTAAAGAGTTTCTCAGGGAGAACTGAGCCCACAACTCTCTAAAGGCCAATAAGGAAAATAAAGTTTCCCTTCAGCCTTATATTCAAAATGGCCCGCAGAGCCCTGACTCTCATGCTTCTTCCTCTATTTAGTACCTCCAACGTGCTTTCGAAGGGAGATACTTGAGTTGTTTCAAGTTGCCACATTCTACAGGTTTCACAAAAAACCCCTTCACCTCCCATGTCTCGGCATCTAGGTGTTCCCAACGGTGCACTGCTCACAACTCCCCAAACACACAGGCCATCCTTCTTGTATCGTTTCTCAAGGTCGAGCAGATCCGCCAGTACTAAGAGACCTGGAATGCTTCCTAGAGCTCCAGAACCACACTGAATAAGGCTACAGAGATTGTGCTGCATGGCAACAAGTGGCATGATAGAAGAGGAACGTTAGCTTGAGGCTAGTGCTCAAACGGGGTCACCAATTCACTGAAGATTACCAAAGGACGAGCACCAGCAAAGAATGGCAAGCTCCGAGTTTCTTTCCTAGAAACTCACGTGTGGTCACAAAGGCAATTGTGCTATGAAGAGACCTCGTGCAACTACACAGTGTTTCTCAGGGAGAATTGAGCCCCCAACTCTCTAAATGCCAAAGAGGAAAATGAAGTTTCCCTTCAAGACTTATCTTCAAAGGGGCCAGCAGAGCATTGACCTTGCTGATTCTTTCTCTACTTTGTACCCACAAGGTGCTTAAGAAGGGAGATACATGAGTTCTTTCAACTTGCAAAAATGAAGAGGTTTAAGCAAAGAAGCCCTTCACAGCCTGTGACTCGGCATCTAGCTCTTCCAAAGCTGCATTGCTCATAAAGGCCCAAACACACCGGCCGTCCTTCTAATACATTGCTCATCCTAGTGTTGACCCGCCAGTCCTAAGAGACCTGGAATGCTACCTGGAGCTCAAGAACCACAATAAATAACGCTACATGGAGTCTGCTGCCTGCAACCTGCGGCATGATACAAGAGGAAAGTTAGCTTGAGGCTAGTGTTCTTTAGGGTCGCCCATTCACTACAGATTACGGAAGGATGAGCAGCTACCCAAGAATGGCAACCTCCATATTTCTTTCCTAGAAACTCACTTGTCATCACAAAGACAACTCTGCTATGAAGAGAACATGTGCAACTACACAGTGTTTCTCAGGGAGAATTGAGCCCGAAACTCTCTAAATCCCAATGAGGAACATAAAGTTTCCCTTCAAGCCTCATATACAAAAGGGCCCACAGAGCCTTGTCTCTGCTGTTTCTTTCTCTACGTTGTACGTCCAAGGTGCTTTAGAAGGGAGATACTTGAGTTGTTTCAACTGACTACTTTTTGGAGTGTAAGAAAAGAAGCCAATCACTTCCCATGACTCGGCATCTAGCTGTTCCCAGTGGTGCACTGCTCACAACTCACCAAACACACAGGCCATCCTGCCTGTAGTTTTCTCGTCCTAGTACAGACCCGCCTGTACTAAGAGACCTGGAATGCTTCCGAGAGCTCAAGAACCACACTGAATAACGCTACATGGATTCTGAAGCCTGCAACCCGCGGCATGAACCAAGGGGAACTTTAGCTTGAAGCTAGTGTTCAATGGGCTCGCCAGTTCATTACAGAGTACCAAAGGATGATCAGCTACGAAAGAATGGCAACCTCCATATTTCATTCCTAGAAACTCACTTGTCATCACAAAGGCAATTGTGCTACGAAGAGAATATGTGCAACTAAAGAGTTAGGGGGAATGGAGCCCACAACTCTCTAAATCCCAAAGAGGAAAATAAAGTTTCCCTTCAAGCCTTATTTTAACAGGGTCCTCAGAGCCTTAACCCTGCTCGTTCTTTCTCTATTTTGTACCTTAAAGGTGCTTTAGAAGGGAGATACTTCCGTTGTTTCAACTTGCCACAATTTACAGGTTTAAGCAAATAAGCCCTTCACTGCCCCTGGCTCGGCATCTAGCTGTTCCCAACGATACATTGCTGAGAAATGCCCAAACACACAGGCCGTCCTTCTAGGACGTTTCTCCTCCTCGTGCAGACCCACCATTACTGAGACCTGGAAGGCTTCCTAGAGCTAAAGAACCACACTGAATAAAGCTACATGGATTCTGCTGCATGCCAAACAGTGGCATGATACCAGAGGAAAGTTAGCTTGAGGCTAGTGTTCAATGGGGTCGCCAGTTCACTACAGATTACTGAAGGATGAGCAGCTACCAAGGAATGGCAACCTCCAAGTTTCTCTCCTAGCAACTCACTTGTCATCACTAAGCCAATTGTGCTATGAAGAGAACATGCGCAAGTAAAGAGTTTCTCAGGGAGAACTGAGCCCACAACTCTCTAAAGGCCAATAAGGAAAATAAAGTTTCCCTTCAGCCTTATATTCAAAATGGCCCGCAGAGCCCTGACTCTCATGCTTCTTCCTCTATTTAGTACCTCCAACGTGCTTTCGAAGGGAGATACTTGAGTTGTTTCAAGTTGCCACATTCTACAGGTTTCACAAAAAACCCCTTCACCTCCCATGTCTCGGCATCTAGGTGTTCCCAACGGTGCACTGCTCACAACTCCCCAAACACACAGGCCATCCTTCTTGTATCGTTTCTCAAGGTCGAGCAGATCCGCCAGTACTAAGAGACCTGGAATGCTTCCTAGAGCTCCAGAACCACACTGAATAAGGCTACAGAGATTGTGCTGCATGGCAACAAGTGGCATGATAGAAGAGGAACGTTAGCTTGAGGCTAGTGCTCAAACGGGGTCACCAATTCACTGAAGATTACCAAAGGACGAGCACCAGCAAAGAATGGCAAGCTCCGAGTTTCTTTCCTAGAAACTCACGTGTGGTCACAAAGGCAATTGTGCTATGAAGAGACCTCGTGCAACTACACAGTGTTTCTCAGGGAGAATTGAGCCCCCAACTCTCTAAATGCCAAAGAGGAAAATGAAGTTTCCCTTCAAGACTTATCTTCAAAGGGGCCAGCAGAGCATTGACCTTGCTGATTCTTTCTCTACTTTGTACCCACAAGGTGCTTAAGAAGGGAGATACATGAGTTCTTTCAACTTGCAAAAATGAAGAGGTTTAAGCAAAGAAGCCCTTCACAGCCTGTGACTCGGCATCTAGCTCTTCCAAAGCTGCATTGCTCATAAAGGCCCAAACACACCGGCCGTCCTTCTAATACATTGCTCATCCTAGTGTTGACCCGCCAGTCCTAAGAGACCTGGAATGCTACCTGGAGCTCAAGAACCACAATAAATAACGCTACATGGAGTCTGCTGCCTGCAACCTGCGGCATGATACAAGAGGAAAGTTAGCTTGAGGCTAGTGTTCTTTAGGGTCGCCCATTCACTACAGATTACGGAAGGATGAGCAGCTACCCAAGAATGGCAACCTCCATATTTCTTTCCTAGAAACTCACTTGTCATCACAAAGACAACTCTGCTATGAAGAGAACATGTGCAACTACACAGTGTTTCTCAGGGAGAATTGAGCCCGAAACTCTCTAAATCCCAATGAGGAACATAAAGTTTCCCTTCAAGCCTCATATACAAAAGGGCCCACAGAGCCTTGTCTCTGCTGTTTCTTTCTCTACGTTGTACGTCCAAGGTGCTTTAGAAGGGAGATACTTGAGTTGTTTCAACTGACTACTTTTTGGAGTGTAAGAAAAGAAGCCAATCACTTCCCATGACTCGGCATCTAGCTGTTCCCAGTGGTGCACTGCTCACAACTCACCAAACACACAGGCCATCCTGCCTGTAGTTTTCTCGTCCTAGTACAGACCCGCCTGTACTAAGAGACCTGGAATGCTTCCGAGAGCTCAAGAACCACACTGAATAACGCTACATGGATTCTGAAGCCTGCAACCCGCGGCATGAACCAAGGGGAACTTTAGCTTGAAGCTAGTGTTCAATGGGCTCGCCAGTTCATTACAGAGTACCAAAGGATGATCAGCTACGAAAGAATGGCAACCTCCATATTTCATTCCTAGAAACTCACTTGTCATCACAAAGGCAATTGTGCTACGAAGAGAATATGTGCAACTAAAGAGTTAGGGGGAATGGAGCCCACAACTCTCTAAATCCCAAAGAGGAAAATAAAGTTTCCCTTCAAGCCTTATTTTAACAGGGTCCTCAGAGCCTTAACCCTGCTCGTTCTTTCTCTATTTTGTACCTTAAAGGTGCTTTAGAAGGGAGATACTTCCGTTGTTTCAACTTGCCACAATTTACAGGTTTAAGCAAATAAGCCCTTCACTGCCCCTGGCTCGGCATCTAGCTGTTCCCAACGATACATTGCTGAGAAATGCCCAAACACACAGGCCGTCCTTCTAGGACGTTTCTCCTCCTCGTGCAGACCCACCATTACTGAGACCTGGAAGGCTTCCTAGAGCTAAAGAACCACACTGAATAAAGCTACATGGATTCTGCTGCATGCCAAACAGTGGCATGATACAAGAGGAAAGTTAGCTTGAGGCTAGTGTTCAATGGGGTCGCCAGTTCACTACAGATTACTGAAGGATGAGCAGCTACCAAGGAATGGCAACCTCCAAGTTTCTCTCCTAGCAACTCACTTGTCATCACTAAGCCAATGGTGCTATGAAGAGAACATGCGCAAGTAAAGAGTTTCTCAGGGAGAACTGAGCCCACAACTCTCTAAAGGCCAATAAGGAAAATAAAGTTTCCCTTCAGCCTTATATTCAAAATGGCCCGCAGAGCCCTGACTCTCATGCTTCTTCCTCTATTTAGTACCTCCAACGTGCTTTCGAAGGGAGATACTTGAGTTGTTTCAAGTTGCCACATTCTACAGGTTTCACAAAAAACCCCTTCACCTCCCATGTCTCGGCATCTAGGTGTTCCCAACGGTGCACTGCTCACAACTCCCCAAACACACAGGCCATCCTTCTTGTATCGTTTCTCAAGGTCGAGCAGATCCGCCAGTACTAAGAGACCTGGAATGCTTCCTAGAGCTCCAGAACCACACTGAATAAGGCTACAGAGATTGTGCTGCATGGCAACAAGTGGCATGATAGAAGAGGAACGTTAGCTTGAGGCTAGTGCTCAAACGGGGTCACCAATTCACTGAAGATTACCAAAGGACGAGCACCAGCAAAGAATGGCAAGCTCCGAGTTTCTTTCCTAGAAACTCACGTGTGGTCACAAAGGCAATTGTGCTATGAAGAGACCTCGTGCAACTACACAGTGTTTCTCAGGGAGAATTGAGCCCCCAACTCTCTAAATGCCAAAGAGGAAAATGAAGTTTCCCTTCAAGACTTATCTTCAAAGGGGCCAGCAGAGCATTGACCTTGCTGATTCTTTCTCTACTTTGTACCCACAAGGTGCTTAAGAAGGGAGATACATGAGTTCTTTCAACTTGCAAAAATGAAGAGGTTTAAGCAAAGAAGCCCTTCACAGCCTGTGACTCGGCATCTAGCTCTTCCAAAGCTGCATTGCTCATAAAGGCCCAAACACACCGGCCGTCCTTCTAATACATTGCTCATCCTAGTGTTGACCCGCCAGTCCTAAGAGACCTGGAATGCTACCTGGAGCTCAAGAACCACAATAAATAACGCTACATGGAGTCTGCTGCCTGCAACCTGCGGCATGATACAAGAGGAAAGTTAGCTTGAGGCTAGTGTTCTTTAGGGTCGCCCATTCACTACAGATTACGGAAGGATGAGCAGCTACCCAAGAATGGCAACCTCCATATTTCTTTCCTAGAAACTCACTTGTCATCACAAAGACAACTCTGCTATGAAGAGAACATGTGCAACTACAGTGTTTCTCAGGGAGAATTGAGCCCGAAACTCTCTAAATCCCAATGAGGAACATAAAGTTTCCCTTCAAGCCTCATATACAAAAGGGCCCACAGAGCCTTGTCTCTGCTGTTTCTTTCTCTACGTTGTACGTCCAAGGTGCTTTAGAAGGGAGATACTTGAGTTGTTTCAACTGACTACTTTTTGGAGTGTAAGAAAAGAAGCCAATCACTTCCCATGACTCGGCATCTAGCTGTTCCCAGTGGTGCACTGCTCACAACTCACCAAACACACAGGCCATCCTGCCTGTAGTTTTCTCGTCCTAGTACAGACCCGCCTGTACTAAGAGACCTGGAATGCTTCCGAGAGCTCAAGAACCACACTGAATAACGCTACATGGATTCTGAAGCCTGCAACCCGCGGCATGAACCAAGGGGAACTTTAGCTTGAAGCTAGTGTTCAATGGGCTCGCCAGTTCATTACAGAGTACCAAAGGATGATCAGCTACGAAAGAATGGCAACCTCCATATTTCATTCCTAGAAACTCACTTGTCATCACAAAGGCAATTGTGCTACGAAGAGAATATGTGCAACTAAAGAGTTAGGGGGAATGGAGCCCACAACTCTCTAAATCCCAAAGAGGAAAATAAAGTTTCCCTTCAAGCCTTATTTTAACAGGGTCCTCAGAGCCTTAACCCTGCTCGTTCTTTCTCTATTTTGTACCTTAAAGGTGCTTTAGAAGGGAGATACTTCCGTTGTTTCAACTTGCCACAATTTACAGGTTTAAGCAAATAAGCCCTTCACTGCCCCTGGCTCGGCATCTAGCTGTTCCCAACGATACATTGCTGAGAAATGCCCAAACACACAGGCCGTCCTTCTAGGACGTTTCTCCTCCTCGTGCAGACCCACCATTACTGAGACCTGGAAGGCTTCCTAGAGCTAAAGAACCACACTGAATAAAGCTACATGGATTCTGCTGCATGCCAAACAGTGGCATGATACAAGAGGAAAGTTAGCTTGAGGCTAGTGTTCAATGGGGTCGCCAGTTCACTACAGATTACTGAAGGATGAGCAGCTACCAAGGAATGGCAACCTCCAAGTTTCTCTCCTAGCAACTCACTTGTCATCGCTAAGCCAATGGTGCTATGAAGAGAACATGCGCAAGTAAAGAGTTTCTCAGGGAGAACTGAGCCCACAACTCTCTAAAGGCCAATAAGGAAAATAAAGTTTCCCTTCAGCCTTATATTCAAAATGGCCCGCAGAGCCCTGACTCTCATGCTTCTTCCTCTATTTAGTACCTCCAACGTGCTTTCGAAGGGAGATACTTGAGTTGTTTCAAGTTGCCACATTCTACAGGTTTCACAAAAAACCCCTTCACCTCCCATGTCTCGGCATCTAGGTGTTCCCAACGGTGCACTGCTCACAACTCCCCAAACACACAGGCCATCCTTCTTGTATCGTTTCTCAAGGTCGAGCAGATCCGCCAGTACTAAGAGACCTGGAATGCTTCCTAGAGCTCCAGAACCACACTGAATAAGGCTACAGAGATTGTGCTGCATGGCAACAAGTGGCATGATAGAAGAGGAACGTTAGCTTGAGGCTAGTGCTCAAACGGGGTCACCAATTCACTGAAGATTACCAAAGGACGAGCACCAGCAAAGAATGGCAAGCTCCGAGTTTCTTTCCTAGAAACTCACGTGTGGTCACAAAGGCAATTGTGCTATGAAGAGACCTCGTGCAACTACACAGTGTTTCTCAGGGAGAATTGAGCCCCCAACTCTCTAAATGCCAAAGAGGAAAATGAAGTTTCCCTTCAAGACTTATCTTCAAAGGGGCCAGCAGAGCATTGACCTTGCTGATTCTTTCTCTACTTTGTACCCACAAGGTGCTTAAGAAGGGAGATACATGAGTTCTTTCAACTTGCAAAAATGAAGAGGTTTAAGCAAAGAAGCCCTTCACAGCCTGTGACTCGGCATCTAGCTCTTCCAAAGCTGCATTGCTCATAAAGGCCCAAACACACCGGCCGTCCTTCTAATACATTGCTCATCCTAGTGTTGACCCGCCAGTCCTAAGAGACCTGGAATGCTACCTGGAGCTCAAGAACCACAATAAATAACGCTACATGGAGTCTGCTGCCTGCAACCTGCGGCATGATACAAGAGGAAAGTTAGCTTGAGGCTAGTGTTCTTTAGGGTCGCCCATTCACTACAGATTACGGAAGGATGAGCAGCTACCCAAGAATGGCAACCTCCATATTTCTTTCCTAGAAACTCACTTGTCATCACAAAGACAACTCTGCTATGAAGAGAACATGTGCAACTACACAGTGTTTCTCAGGGAGAATTGAGCCCGAAACTCTCTAAATCCCAATGAGGAACATAAAGTTTCCCTTCAAGCCTCATATACAAAAGGGCCCACAGAGCCTTGTCTCTGCTGTTTCTTTCTCTACGTTGTACGTCCAAGGTGCTTTAGAAGGGAGATACTTGAGTTGTTTCAACTGACTACTTTTTGGAGTGTAAGAAAAGAAGCCAATCACTTCCCATGACTCGGCATCTAGCTGTTCCAGTGGTGCACTGCTCACAACTCACCAAACACACAGGCCATCCTGCCTGTAGTTTTCTCGTCCTAGTACAGACCCGCCTGTACTAAGAGACCTGGAATGCTTCCGAGAGCTCAAGAACCACACTGAATAACGCTACATGGATTCTGAAGCCTGCAACCCGCGGCATGAACCAAGGGGAACTTTAGCTTGAAGCTAGTGTTCAATGGGCTCGCAGTTCATTACAGAGTACCAAAGGATGATCAGCTACGAAAGAATGGCAACCTCCATATTTCATTCCTAGAAACTCACTTGTCATCACAAAGGCAATTGTGCTACGAAGAGAATATGTGCAACTAAAGAGTTAGGGGGAATGGAGCCCACAACTCTCTAAATCCCAAAGAGGAAAATAAGTTTCCCCCTTCAAGCCTTATTTTAACAGGGTCCTCAGAGCCTTAACCCTGCTCGTTCTTTCTCTATTTTGTACCTTAAAGGTGCTTTAGAAGGGAGATACTTCCGTTGTTTCAACTTGCCACAATTTACAGGTTTAAGCAAATAAGCCCTTCACTGCCCCTGGCTCGGCATCTAGCTGTTCCCAACGATACATTGCTGAGAAATGCCCAAACACACAGGCCGTCCTTCTAGGACGTTTCTCCTCCTCGTGCAGACCCACCATTACTGAGACCTGGAAGGCTTCCTAGAGCTAAAGAACCACACTGAATAAAGCTACATGGATTCTGCTGCATGCCAAACAGTGGCATGATACAAGAGGAAAGTTAGCTTGAGGCTAGTGTTCAATGGGGTCGCCAGTTCACTACAGATTACTGAAGGATGAGCAGCTACCAAGGAATGGCAACCTCCAAGTTTCTCTCCTAGCAACTCACTTGTCATCGCTAAGCCAATGGTGCTATGAAGAGAACATGCGCAAGTAAAGAGTTTCTCAGGGAGAACTGAGCCCACAACTCTCTAAAGGCCAATAAGGAAAATAAAGTTTCCCTTCAGCCTTATATTCAAAATGGCCCGCAGAGCCCTGACTCTCATGCTTCTTCCTCTATTTAGTACCTCCAACGTGCTTTCGAAGGGAGATACTTGAGTTGTTTCAAGTTGCCACATTCTACAGGTTTCACAAAAAACCCCTTCACCTCCCATGTCTCGGCATCTAGGTGTTCCCAACGGTGCACTGCTCACAACTCCCCAAACACACAGGCCATCCTTCTTGTATCGTTTCTCAAGGTCGAGCAGATCCGCCAGTACTAAGAGACCTGGAATGCTTCCTAGAGCTCCAGAACCACACTGAATAAGGCTACAGAGATTGTGCTGCATGGCAACAAGTGGCATGATAGAAGAGGAACGTTAGCTTGAGGCTAGTGCTCAAACGGGGTCACCAATTCACTGAAGATTACCAAAGGACGAGCACCAGCAAAGAATGGCAAGCTCCGAGTTTCTTTCCTAGAAACTCACGTGTGGTCACAAAGGCAATTGTGCTATGAAGAGACCTCGTGCAACTACACAGTGTTTCTCAGGGAGAATTGAGCCCCCAACTCTCTAAATGCCAAAGAGGAAAATGAAGTTTCCCTTCAAGACTTATCTTCAAAGGGGCCAGCAGAGCATTGACCTTGCTGATTCTTTCTCTACTTTGTACCCACAAGGTGCTTAAGAAGGGAGATACATGAGTTCTTTCAACTTGCAAAAATGAAGAGGTTTAAGCAAAGAAGCCCTTCACAGCCTGTGACTCGGCATCTAGCTCTTCCAAAGCTGCATTGCTCATAAAGGCCCAAACACACCGGCCGTCCTTCTAATACATTGCTCATCCTAGTGTTGACCCGCCAGTCCTAAGAGACCTGGAATGCTACCTGGAGCTCAAGAACCACAATAAATAACGCTACATGGAGTCTGCTGCCTGCAACCTGCGGCATGATACAAGAGGAAAGTTAGCTTGAGGCTAGTGTTCTTTAGGGTCGCCCATTCACTACAGATTACGGAAGGATGAGCAGCTACCCAAGAATGGCAACCTCCATATTTCTTTCCTAGAAACTCACTTGTCATCACAAAGACAACTCTGCTATGAAGAGAACATGTGCAACTACACAGTGTTTCTCAGGGAGAATTGAGCCCGAAACTCTCTAAATCCCAATGAGGAACATAAAGTTTCCCTTCAAGCCTCATATACAAAAGGGCCCACAGAGCCTTGTCTCTGCTGTTTCTTTCTCTACGTTGTACGTCCAAGGTGCTTTAGAAGGGAGATACTTGAGTTGTTTCAACTGACTACTTTTTGGAGTGTAAGAAAAGAAGCCAATCACTTCCCATGACTCGGCATCTAGCTGTTCCCAGTGGTGCACTGCTCACAACTCACCAAACACACAGGCCATCCTGCCTGTAGTTTTCTCGTCCTAGTACAGACCCGCCTGTACTAAGAGACCTGGAATGCTTCCGAGAGCTCAAGAACCACACTGAATAACGCTACATGGATTCTGAAGCCTGCAACCCGCGGCATGAACCAAGGGGAACTTTAGCTTGAAGCTAGTGTTCAATGGGCTCGCCAGTTCATTACAGAGTACCAAAGGATGATCAGCTACGAAAGAATGGCAACCTCCATATTTCATTCCTAGAAACTCACTTGTCATCACAAAGGCAATTGTGCTACGAAGAGAATATGTGCAACTAAAGAGTTAGGGGGAATGGAGCCCACAACTCTCTAAATCCCAAAGAGGAAAATAAAGTTTCCCTTCAAGCCTTATTTTAACAGGGTCCTCAGAGCCTTAACCCTGCTCGTTCTTTCTCTATTTTGTACCTTAAAGGTGCTTTAGAAGGGAGATACTTCCGTTGTTTCAACTTGCCACAATTTACAGGTTTAAGCAAATAAGCCCTTCACTGCCCCTGGCTCGGCATCTAGCTGTTCCCAACGATACATTGCTGAGAAATGCCCAAACACACAGGCCGTCCTTCTAGGACGTTTCTCCTCCTCGTGCAGACCCACCATTACTGAGACCTGGAAGGCTTCCTAGAGCTAAAGAACCACACTGAATAAAGCTACATGGATTCTGCTGCATGCCAAACAGTGGCATGATACAAGAGGAAAGTTAGCTTGAGGCTAGTGTTCAATGGGGTCGCCAGTTCACTACAGATTACGGAAGGATGAGCAGCTACCAAGGAATGGCAACCTCCAAGTTTCTCTCCTAGCAACTCACTTGTCATCGCTAAGCCAATGGTGCTATGAAGAGAACATGCGCAAGTAAAGAGTTTCTCAGGGAGAACTGAGCCCACAACTCTCTAAAGGCCAATAAGGAAAATAAAGTTTCCCTTCAGCCTTATATTCAAAATGGCCCGCAGAGCCCTGACTCTCATGCTTCTTCCTCTATTTAGTACCTCCAACGTGCTTTCGAAGGGAGATACTTGAGTTGTTTCAAGTTGCCACATTCTACAGGTTTCACAAAAAACCCCTTCACCTCCCATGTCTCGGCATCTAGGTGTTCCCAACGGTGCACTGCTCACAACTCCCCAAACACACAGGCCATCCTTCTTGTATCGTTTCTCAAGGTCGAGCAGATCCGCCAGTACTAAGAGACCTGGAATGCTTCCTAGAGCTCCAGAACCACACTGAATAAGGCTACAGAGATTGTGCTGCATGGCAACAAGTGGCATGATAGAAGAGGAACGTTAGCTTGAGGCTAGTGCTCAAACGGGGTCACCAATTCACTGAAGATTACCAAAGGACGAGCACCAGCAAAGAATGGCAAGCTCCGAGTTTCTTTCCTAGAAACTCACGTGTGGTCACAAAGGCAATTGTGCTATGAAGAGACCTCGTGCAACTACACAGTGTTTCTCAGGGAGAATTGAGCCCCCAACTCTCTAAATGCCAAAGAGGAAAATGAAGTTTCCCTTCAAGACTTATCTTCAAAGGGGCCAGCAGAGCATTGACCTTGCTGATTCTTTCTCTACTTTGTACCCACAAGGTGCTTAAGAAGGGAGATACATGAGTTCTTTCAACTTGCAAAAATGAAGAGGTTTAAGCAAAGAAGCCCTTCACAGCCTGTGACTCGGCATCTAGCTCTTCCAAAGCTGCATTGCTCATAAAGGCCCAAACACACCGGCCGTCCTTCTAATACATTGCTCATCCTAGTGTTGACCCGCCAGTCCTAAGAGACCTGGAATGCTACCTGGAGCTCAAGAACCACAATAAATAACGCTACATGGAGTCTGCTGCCTGCAACCTGCGGCATGATACAAGAGGAAAGTTAGCTTGAGGCTAGTGTTCTTTAGGGTCGCCCATTCACTACAGATTACGGAAGGATGAGCAGCTACCCAAGAATGGCAACCTCCATATTTCTTTCCTAGAAACTCACTTGTCATCACAAAGACAACTCTGCTATGAAGAGAACATGTGCAACTACACAGTGTTTCTCAGGGAGAATTGAGCCCGAAACTCTCTAAATCCCAATGAGGAACATAAAGTTTCCCTTCAAGCCTCATATACAAAAGGGCCCACAGAGCCTTGTCTCTGCTGTTTCTTTCTCTACGTTGTACGTCCAAGGTGCTTTAGAAGGGAGATACTTGAGTTGTTTCAACTGACTACTTTTTGGAGTGTAAGAAAAGAAGCCAATCACTTCCCATGACTCGGCATCTAGCTGTTCCCAGTGGTGCACTGCTCACAACTCACCAAACACACAGGCCATCCTGCCTGTAGTTTTCTCGTCCTAGTACAGACCCGCCTGTACTAAGAGACCTGGAATGCTTCCGAGAGCTCAAGAACCACACTGAATAACGCTACATGGATTCTGAAGCCTGCAACCCGCGGCATGAACCAAGGGGAACTTTAGCTTGAAGCTAGTGTTCAATGGGCTCGCCAGTTCATTACAGAGTACCAAAGGATGATCAGCTACGAAAGAATGGCAACCTCCATATTTCATTCCTAGAAACTCACTTGTCATCACAAAGGCAATTGTGCTACGAAGAGAATATGTGCAACTAAAGAGTTAGGGGGAATGGAGCCCACAACTCTCTAAATCCCAAAGAGGAAAATAAAGTTTCCCTTCAAGCCTTATTTTAACAGGGTCCTCAGAGCCTTAACCCTGCTCGTTCTTTCTCTATTTTGTACCTTAAAGGTGCTTTAGAAGGGAGATACTTCCGTTGTTTCAACTTGCCACAATTTACAGGTTTAAGCAAATAAGCCCTTCACTGCCCCTGGCTCGGCATCTAGCTGTTCCCAACGATACATTGCTGAGAAATGCCCAAACACACAGGCCGTCCTTCTAGGACGTTTCTCCTCCTCGTGCAGACCCACCATTACTGAGACCTGGAAGGCTTCCTAGAGCTAAAGAACCACACTGAATAAAGCTACATGGATTCTGCTGCATGCCAAACAGTGGCATGATACCAGAGGAAAGTTAGCTTGAGGCTAGTGTTCAATGGGGTCGCCAGTTCACTACAGATTACTGAAGGATGAGCAGCTACCAAGGAATGGCAACCTCCAAGTTTCTCTCCTAGCAACTCACTTGTCATCACTAAGCCAATTGTGCTATGAAGAGAACATGCGCAAGTAAAGAGTTTCTCAGGGAGAACTGAGCCCACAACTCTCTAAAGGCCAATAAGGAAAATAAAGTTTCCCTTCAGCCTTATATTCAAAATGGCCCGCAGAGCCCTGACTCTCATGCTTCTTCCTCTATTTAGTACCTCCAACGTGCTTTCGAAGGGAGATACTTGAGTTGTTTCAAGTTGCCACATTCTACAGGTTTCACAAAAAACCCCTTCACCTCCCATGTCTCGGCATCTAGGTGTTCCCAACGGTGCACTGCTCACAACTCCCCAAACACACAGGCCATCCTTCTTGTACGTTTCTCAAGGTCGAGCAGATCCGCCAGTACTAAGAGACCTGGAATGCTTCCTAGAGCTCCAGAACCACACTGAATAAGGCTACAGAGATTGTGCTGCATGGCAACAAGTGGCATGATAGAAGAGGAACGTTAGCTTGAGGCTAGTGCTCAAACGGGGTCACCAATTCACTGAAGATTACCAAAGGACGAGCACCAGCAAAGAATGGCAAGCTCCGAGTTTCTTTCCTAGAAACTCACGTGTGGTCACAAAGGCAACTGTGCTATGAAGAGACCTCGTGCAACTACACAGTGTTTCTCAGGGAGAATTGAGCCCCCAACTCTCTAAATGCCAAAGAGGAAAATGAAGTTTCCCTTCAAGACTTATCTTCAAAGGGGCCAGCAGAGCATTGACCTTGCTGATTCTTTCTCTACTTTGTACCCACAAGGTGCTTAAGAAGGGAGATACATGAGTTCTTTCAACTTGCAAAAATGAAGAGGTTTAAGCAAAGAAGCCCTTCACAGCCTGTGACTCGGCATCTAGCTCTTCCAAAGCTGCATTGCTCATAAAGGCCCAAACACACCGGCCGTCCTTCTAATACATTGCTCATCCTAGTGTTGACCCGCCAGTCCTAAGAGACCTGGAATGCTACCTGGAGCTCAAGAACCACAATAAATAACGCTACATGGAGTCTGCTGCCTGCAACCTGCGGCATGATACAAGAGGAAAGTTAGCTTGAGGCTAGTGTTCTTTAGGGTCGCCCATTCACTACAGATTACGGAAGGATGAGCAGCTACCCAAGAATGGCAACCTCCATATTTCTTTCCTAGAAACTCACTTGTCATCACAAAGACAACTCTGCTATGAAGAGAACATGTGCAACTACACAGTGTTTCTCAGGGAGAATTGAGCCCGAAACTCTCTAAATCCCAATGAGGAACATAAAGTTTCCCTTCAAGCCTCATATACAAAAGGGCCCACAGAGCCTTGTCTCTGCTGTTTCTTTCTCTACGTTGTACGTCCAAGGTGCTTTAGAAGGGAGATACTTGAGTTGTTTCAACTGACTACTTTTTGGAGTGTAAGAAAAGAAGCCAATCACTTCCCATGACTCGGCATCTAGCTGTTCCCAGTGGTGCACTGCTCACAACTCACCAAACACACAGGCCATCCTGCCTGTAGTTTTCTCGTCCTAGTACAGACCCGCCTGTACTAAGAGACCTGGAATGCTTCCGAGAGCTCAAGAACCACACTGAATAACGCTACATGGATTCTGAAGCCTGCAACCCGCGGCATGAACCAAGGGGAACTTTAGCTTGAAGCTAGTGTTCAATGGGCTCGCCAGTTCATTACAGAGTACCAAAGGATGATCAGCTACGAAAGAATGGCAACCTCCATATTTCATTCCTAGAAACTCACTTGTCATCACAAAGGCAATTGTGCTACGAAGAGAATATGTGCAACTAAAGAGTTAGGGGGAATGGAGCCCACAACTCTCTAAATCCCAAAGAGGAAAATAAAGTTTCCCTTCAAGCCTTATTTTAACAGGGTCCTCAGAGCCTTAACCCTGCTCGTTCTTTCTCTATTTTGTACCTTAAAGGTGCTTTAGAAGGGAGATACTTCCGTTGTTTCAACTTGCCACAATTTACAGGTTTAAGCAAATAAGCCCTTCACTGCCCCTGGCTCGGCATCTAGCTGTTCCCAACGATACATTGCTGAGAAATGCCCAAACACACAGGCCGTCCTTCTAGGACGTTTCTCCTCCTCGTGCAGACCCACCATTACTGAGACCTGGAAGGCTTCCTAGAGCTAAAGAACCACACTGAATAAAGCTACATGGATTCTGCTGCATGCCAAACAGTGGCATGATACAAGAGGAAAGTTAGCTTGAGGCTAGTGTTCAATGGGGTCGCCAGTTCACTACAGATTACGGAAGGATGAGCAGCTACCAAGGAATGGCAACCTCCAAGTTTCTCTCCTAGCAACTCACTTGTCATCGCTAAGCCAATGGTGCTATGAAGAGAACATGCGCAAGTAAAGAGTTTCTCAGGGAGAACTGAGCCCACAACTCTCTAAAGGCCAATAAGGAAAATAAAGTTTCCCTTCAGCCTTATATTCAAAATGGCCCGCAGAGCCCTGACTCTCATGCTTCTTCCTCTATTTAGTACCTCCAACGTGCTTTCGAAGGGAGATACTTGAGTTGTTTCAAGTTGCCACATTCTACAGGTTTCACAAAAAACCCCTTCACCTCCCATGTCTCGGCATCTAGGTGTTCCCAACGGTGCACTGCTCACAACTCCCCAAACACACAGGCCATCCTTCTTGTATCGTTTCTCAAGGTCGAGCAGATCCGCCAGTACTAAGAGACCTGGAATGCTTCCTAGAGCTCCAGAACCACACTGAATAAGGCTACAGAGATTGTGCTGCATGGCAACAAGTGGCATGATAGAAGAGGAACGTTAGCTTGAGGCTAGTGCTCAAACGGGGTCACCAATTCACTGAAGATTACCAAAGGACGAGCACCAGCAAAGAATGGCAAGCTCCGAGTTTCTTTCCTAGAAACTCACGTGTGGTCACAAAGGCAATTGTGCTATGAAGAGACCTCGTGCAACTACACAGTGTTTCTCAGGGAGAATTGAGCCCCCAACTCTCTAAATGCCAAAGAGGAAAATGAAGTTTCCCTTCAAGACTTATCTTCAAAGGGGCCAGCAGAGCATTGACCTTGCTGATTCTTTCTCTACTTTGTACCCACAAGGTGCTTAAGAAGGGAGATACATGAGTTCTTTCAACTTGCAAAAATGAAGAGGTTTAAGCAAAGAAGCCCTTCACAGCCTGTGACTCGGCATCTAGCTCTTCCAAAGCTGCATTGCTCATAAAGGCCCAAACACACCGGCCGTCCTTCTAATACATTGCTCATCCTAGTGTTGACCCGCCAGTCCTAAGAGACCTGGAATGCTACCTGGAGCTCAAGAACCACAATAAATAACGCTACATGGAGTCTGCTGCCTGCAACCTGCGGCATGATACAAGAGGAAAGTTAGCTTGAGGCTAGTGTTCTTTAGGGTCGCCCATTCACTACAGATTACGGAAGGATGAGCAGCTACCCAAGAATGGCAACCTCCATATTTCTTTCCTAGAAACTCACTTGTCATCACAAAGACAACTCTGCTATGAAGAGAACATGTGCAACTACACAGTGTTTCTCAGGGAGAATTGAGCCCGAAACTCTCTAAATCCCAATGAGGAACATAAAGTTTCCCTTCAAGCCTCATATACAAAAGGGCCCACAGAGCCTTGTCTCTGCTGTTTCTTTCTCTACGTTGTACGTCCAAGGTGCTTTAGAAGGGAGATACTTGAGTTGTTTCAACTGACTACTTTTTGGAGTGTAAGAAAAGAAGCCAATCACTTCCCATGACTCGGCATCTAGCTGTTCCCAGTGGTGCACTGCTCACAACTCACCAAACACACAGGCCATGCTGCCTGTAGTTTTCTCGTCCTAGTACAGACCCGCCTGTACTAAGAGACCTGGAATGCTTCCGAGAGCTCAAGAACCACACTGAATAACGCTACATGGATTCTGAAGCCTGCAACCCGCGGCATGAACCAAGGGGAACTTTAGCTTGAAGCTAGTGTTCAATGGGCTCGCCAGTTCATTACAGAGTACCAAAGGATGATCAGCTACGAAAGAATGGCAACCTCCATATTTCATTCCTAGAAACTCACTTGTCATCACAAAGGCAATTGTGCTACGAAGAGAATATGTGCAACTAAAGAGTTAGGGGGAATGGAGCCCACAACTCTCTAAATCCCAAAGAGGAAAATAAAGTTTCCCTTCAAGCCTTATTTTAACAGGGTCCTCAGAGCCTTAACCCTGCTCGTTCTTTCTCTATTTTGTACCTTAAAGGTGCTTTAGAAGGGAGATACTTCCGTTGTTTCAACTTGCCACAATTTACAGGTTTAAGCAAATAAGCCCTTCACTGCCCCTGGCTCGGCATCTAGCTGTTCCCAACGATACATTGCTGAGAAATGCCCAAACACACAGGCCGTCCTTCTAGGACGTTTCTCCTCCTCGTGCAGACCCACCATTACTGAGACCTGGAAGGCTTCCTAGAGCTAAAGAACCACACTGAATAAAGCTACATGGATTCTGCTGCATGCCAAACAGTGGCATGATACAAGAGGAAAGTTAGCTTGAGGCTAGTGTTCAATGGGGTCGGCAGTTCACTACAGATTACTGAAGGATGAGCAGCTACCAAGGAATGGCAACCTCCAAGTTTCTCTCCTAGCAACTCACTTGTCATCGCTAAGCCAATGGTGCTATGAAGAGAACATGCGCAAGTAAAGAGTTTCTCAGGGAGAACTGAGCCCACAACTCTCTAAAGGCCAATAAGGAAAATAAAGTTTCCCTTCAGCCTTATATTCAAAATGGCCCGCAGAGCCCTGACTCTCATGCTTCTTCCTCTATTTAGTACCTCCAACGTGCTTTCGAAGGGAGATACTTGAGTTGTTTCAAGTTGCCACATTCTACAGGTTTCACAAAAAACCCCTTCACCTCCCATGTCTCGGCATCTAGGTGTTCCCAACGGTGCACTGCTCACAACTCCCCAAACACACAGGCCATCTTTCTTGTATCGTTTCTCAAGGTCGAGCAGATCCGCCAGTACTAAGAGACCTGGAATGCTTCCTAGAGCTCCAGAACCACACTGAATAAGGCTACAGAGATTGTGCTGCATGGCAACAAGTGGCATGATAGAAGAGGAACGTTAGCTTGAGGCTAGTGCTCAAACGGGGTCACCAATTCACTGAAGATTACCAAAGGACGAGCACCAGCAAAGAATGGCAAGCTCCGAGTTTCTTTCCTAGAAACTCACGTGTGGTCACAAAGGCAACTGTGCTATGAAGAGACCTCGTGCAACTACACAGTGTTTCTCAGGGAGAATTGAGCCCCCAACTCTCTAAATGCCAAAGAGGAAAATGAAGTTTCCCTTCAAGACTTATCTTCAAAGGGGCCAGCAGAGCATTGACCTTGCTGATTCTTTCTCTACTTTGTACCCACAAGGTGCTTAAGAAGGGAGATACATGAGTTCTTTCAACTTGCAAAAATGAAGAGGTTTAAGCAAAGAAGCCCTTCACAGCCTGTGACTCGGCATCTAGCTCTTCCAAAGCTGCATTGCTCATAAAGGCCCAAACACACCGGCCGTCCTTCTAATACATTGCTCATCCTAGTGTTGACCCGCCAGTCCTAAGAGACCTGGAATGCTACCTGGAGCTCAAGAACCACAATAAATAACGCTACATGGAGTCTGCTGCCTGCAACCTGCGGCATGATACAAGAGGAAAGTTAGCTTGAGGCTAGTGTTCTTTAGGGTCGCCCATTCACTACAGATTACGGAAGGATGAGCAGCTACCCAAGAATGGCAACCTCCATATTTCTTTCCTAGAAACTCACTTGTCATCACAAAGACAACTCTGCTATGAAGAGAACATGTGCAACTACACAGTGTTTCTCAGGGAGAATTGAGCCCGAAACTCTCTAAATCCCAATGAGGAACATAAAGTTTCCCTTCAAGCCTCATATACAAAAGGGCCCACAGAGCCTTGTCTCTGCTGTTTCTTTCTCTACGTTGTACGTCCAAGGTGCTTTAGAAGGGAGATACTTGAGTTGTTTCAACTGACTACTTTTTGGAGTGTAAGAAAAGAAGCCAATCACTTCCCATGACTCGGCATCTAGCTGTTCCCAGTGGTGCACTGCTCACAACTCACCAAACACACAGGCCATCCTGCCTGTAGTTTTCTCGTCCTAGTACAGACCCGCCTGTACTAAGAGACCTGGAATGCTTCCGAGAGCTCAAGAACCACACTGAATAACGCTACATGGATTCTGAAGCCTGCAACCCGCGGCATGAACCAAGGGGAACTTTAGCTTGAAGCTAGTGTTCAATGGGCTCGCCAGTTCATTACAGAGTACCAAAGGATGATCAGCTACGAAAGAATGGCAACCTCCATATTTCATTCCTAGAAACTCACTTGTCATCACAAAGGCAATTGTGCTACGAAGAGAATATGTGCAACTAAAGAGTTAGGGGGAATGGAGCCCACAACTCTCTAAATCCCAAAGAGGAAAATAAAGTTTCCCTTCAAGCCTTATTTTAACAGGGTCCTCAGAGCCTTAACCCTGCTCGTTCTTTCTCTATTTTGTACCTTAAAGGTGCTTTAGAAGGGAGATACTTCCGTTGTTTCAACTTGCCACAATTTACAGGTTTAAGCAAATAAGCCCTTCACTGCCCCTGGCTCGGCATCTAGCTGTTCCCAACGATACATTGCTGAGAAATGCCCAAACACACAGGCCGTCCTTCTAGGACGTTTCTCCTCCTCGTGCAGACCCACCATTACTGAGACCTGGAAGGCTTCCTAGAGCTAAAGAACCACACTGAATAAAGCTACATGGATTCTGCTGCATGCCAAACAGTGGCATGATACAAGAGGAAAGTTAGCTTGAGGCTAGTGTTCAATGGGGTCGCCAGTTCACTACAGATTACTGAAGGATGAGCAGCTACCAAGGAATGGCAACCTCCAAGTTTCTCTCCTAGCAACTCACTTGTCATCGCTAAGCCAATGGTGCTATGAAGAGAACATGCGCAAGTAAAGAGTTTCTCAGGGAGAACTGAGCCCACAACTCTCTAAAGGCCAATAAGGAAAATAAAGTTTCCCTTCAGCCTTATATTCAAAATGGCCCGCAGAGCCCTGACTCTCATGCTTCTTCCTCTATTTAGTACCTCCAACGTGCTTTCGAAGGGAGATACTTGAGTTGTTTCAAGTTGCCACATTCTACAGGTTTCACAAAAAACCCCTTCACCTCCCATGTCTCGGCATCTAGGTGTTCCCAACGGTGCACTGCTCACAACTCCCCAAACACACAGGCCATCTTTCTTGTATCGTTTCTCAAGGTCGAGCAGATCCGCCAGTACTAAGAGACCTGGAATGCTTCCTAGAGCTCCAGAACCACACTGAATAAGGCTACAGAGATTGTGCTGCATGGCAACAAGTGGCATGATAGAAGAGGAACGTTAGCTTGAGGCTAGTGCTCAAACGGGGTCACCAATTCACTGAAGATTACCAAAGGACGAGCACCAGCAAAGAATGGCAAGCTCCGAGTTTCTTTCCTAGAAACTCACGTGTGGTCACAAAGGCAACTGTGCTATGAAGAGACCTCGTGCAACTACACAGTGTTTCTCAGGGAGAATTGAGCCCCCAACTCTCTAAATGCCAAAGAGGAAAATGAAGTTTCCCTTCAAGACTTATCTTCAAAGGGGCCAGCAGAGCATTGACCTTGCTGATTCTTTCTCTACTTTGTACCCACAAGGTGCTTAAGAAGGGAGATACATGAGTTCTTTCAACTTGCAAAAATGAAGAGGTTTAAGCAAAGAAGCCCTTCACAGCCTGTGACTCGGCATCTAGCTCTTCCAAAGCTGCATTGCTCATAAAGGCCCAAACACACCGGCCGTCCTTCTAATACATTGCTCATCCTAGTGTTGACCCGCCAGTCCTAAGAGACCTGGAATGCTACCTGGAGCTCAAGAACCACAATAAATAACGCTACATGGAGTCTGCTGCCTGCAACCTGCGGCATGATACAAGAGGAAAGTTAGCTTGAGGCTAGTGTTCTTTAGGGTCGCCCATTCACTACAGATTACGGAAGGATGAGCAGCTACCCAAGAATGGCAACCTCCATATTTCTTTCCTAGAAACTCACTTGTCATCACAAAGACAACTCTGCTATGAAGAGAACATGTGCAACTACACAGTGTTTCTCAGGGAGAATTGAGCCCGAAACTCTCTAAATCCCAATGAGGAACATAAAGTTTCCCTTCAAGCCTCATATACAAAAGGGCCCACAGAGCCTTGTCTCTGCTGTTTCTTTCTCTACGTTGTACGTCCAAGGTGCTTTAGAAGGGAGATACTTGAGTTGTTTCAACTGACTACTTTTTGGAGTGTAAGAAAAGAAGCCAATCACTTCCCATGACTCGGCATCTAGCTGTTCCCAGTGGTGCACTGCTCACAACTCACCAAACACACAGGCCATCCTGCCTGTAGTTTTCTCGTCCTAGTACAGACCCGCCTGTACTAAGAGACCTGGAATGCTTCCGAGAGCTCAAGAACCACACTGAATAACGCTACATGGATTCTGAAGCCTGCAACCCGCGGCATGAACCAAGGGGAACTTTAGCTTGAAGCTAGTGTTCAATGGGCTCGCCAGTTCATTACAGAGTACCAAAGGATGATCAGCTACGAAAGAATGGCAACCTCCATATTTCATTCCTAGAAACTCACTTGTCATCACAAAGGCAATTGTGCTACGAAGAGAATATGTGCAACTAAAGAGTTAGGGGGAATGGAGCCCACAACTCTCTAAATCCCAAAGAGGAAAATAAAGTTTCCCTTCAAGCCTTATTTTAACAGGGTCCTCAGAGCCTTAACCCTGCTCGTTCTTTCTCTATTTTGTACCTTAAAGGTGCTTTAGAAGGGAGATACTTCCGTTGTTTCAACTTGCCACAATTTACAGGTTTAAGCAAATAAGCCCTTCACTGCCCCTGGCTCGGCATCTAGCTGTTCCCAACGATACATTGCTGAGAAATGCCCAAACACACAGGCCGTCCTTCTAGGACGTTTCTCCTCCTCGTGCAGACCCACCATTACTGAGACCTGGAAGGCTTCCTAGAGCTAAAGAACCACACTGAATAAAGCTACATGGATTCTGCTGCATGCCAAACAGTGGCATGATACAAGAGGAAAGTTAGCTTGAGGCTAGTGTTCAATGGGGTCGCCAGTTCACTACAGATTACTGAAGGATGAGCAGCTACCAAGGAATGGCAACCTCCAAGTTTCTCTCCTAGCAACTCACTTGTCATCGCTAAGCCAATGGTGCTATGAAGAGAACATGCGCAAGTAAAGAGTTTCTCAGGGAGAACTGAGCCCACAACTCTCTAAAGGCCAATAAGGAAAATAAAGTTTCCCTTCAGCCTTATATTCAAAATGGCCCGCAGAGCCCTGACTCTCATGCTTCTTCCTCTATTTAGTACCTCCAACGTGCTTTCGAAGGGAGATACTTGAGTTGTTTCAAGTTGCCACATTCTACAGGTTTCACAAAAAACCCCTTCACCTCCCATGTCTCGGCATCTAGGTGTTCCCAACGGTGCACTGCTCACAACTCCCCAAACACACAGGCCATCCTTCTTGTACGTTTCTCAAGGTCGAGCAGATCCGCCAGTACTAAGAGACCTGGAATGCTTCCTAGAGCTCCAGAACCACACTGAATAAGGCTACAGAGATTGTGCTGCATGGCAACAAGTGGCATGATAGAAGAGGAACGTTAGCTTGAGGCTAGTGCTCAAACGGGGTCACCAATTCACTGAAGATTACCAAAGGACGAGCACCAGCAAAGAATGGCAAGCTCCGAGTTTCTTTCCTAGAAACTCACGTGTGGTCACAAAGGCAACTGTGCTATGAAGAGACCTCGTGCAACTACACAGTGTTTCTCAGGGAGAATTGAGCCCCCAACTCTCTAAATGCCAAAGAGGAAAATGAAGTTTCCCTTCAAGACTTATCTTCAAAGGGGCCAGCAGAGCATTGACCTTGCTGATTCTTTCTCTACTTTGTACCCACAAGGTGCTTAAGAAGGGAGATACATGAGTTCTTTCAACTTGCAAAAATGAAGAGGTTTAAGCAAAGATGCCCTTCACAGCCTGTGACTCGGCATCTAGCTCTTCCAAAGCTGCATTGCTCATAAAGGCCCAAACACACCGGCCGTCCTTCTAATACATTGCTCATCCTAGTGTTGACCCGCCAGTCCTAAGAGACCTGGAATGCTACCTGGAGCTCAAGAACCACAATAAATAACGCTACATGGAGTCTGCTGCCTGCAACCTGCGGCATGATACAAGAGGAAAGTTAGCTTGAGGCTAGTGTTCTTTAGGGTCGCCCATTCACTACAGATTACGGAAGGATGAGCAGCTACCCAAGAATGGCAACCTCCATATTTCTTTCCTAGAAACTCACTTGTCATCACAAAGACAACTCTGCTATGAAGAGAACATGTGCAACTACACAGTGTTTCTCAGGGAGAATTGAGCCCGAAACTCTCTAAATCCCAATGAGGAACATAAAGTTTCCCTTCAAGCCTCATATACAAAAGGGCCCACAGAGCCTTGTCTCTGCTGTTTCTTTCTCTACGTTGTACGTCCAAGGTGCTTTAGAAGGGAGATACTTGAGTTGTTTCAACTGACTACTTTTTGGAGTGTAAGAAAAGAAGCCAATCACTTCCCATGACTCGGCATCTAGCTGTTCCCAGTGGTGCACTGCTCACAACTCACCAAACACACAGGCCATCCTGCCTGTAGTTTTCTCGTCCTAGTACAGACCCGCCTGTACTAAGAGACCTGGAATGCTTCCGAGAGCTCAAGAACCACACTGAATAACGCTACATGGATTCTGAAGCCTGCAACCCGCGGCATGAACCAAGGGGAACTTTAGCTTGAAGCTAGTGTTCAATGGGCTCGCCAGTTCATTACAGAGTACCAAAGGATGATCAGCTACGAAAGAATGGCAACCTCCATATTTCATTCCTAGAAACTCACTTGTCATCACAAAGGCAATTGTGCTACGAAGAGAATATGTGCAACTAAAGAGTTAGGGGGAATGGAGCCCACAACTCTCTAAATCCCAAAGAGGAAAATAAAGTTTCCCTTCAAGCCTTATTTTAACAGGGTCCTCAGAGCCTTAACCCTGCTCGTTCTTTCTCTATTTTGTACCTTAAAGGTGCTTTAGAAGGGAGATACTTCCGTTGTTTCAACTTGCCACAATTTACAGGTTTAAGCAAATAAGCCCTTCACTGCCCCTGGCTCGGCATCTAGCTGTTCCCAACGATACATTGCTGAGAAATGCCCAAACACACAGGCCGTCCTTCTAGGACGTTTCTCCTCCTCGTGCAGACCCACCATTACTGAGACCTGGAAGGCTTCCTAGAGCTAAAGAACCACACTGAATAAAGCTACATGGATTCTGCTGCATGCCAAACAGTGGCATGATACAAGAGGAAAGTTAGCTTGAGGCTAGTGTTCAATGGGGTCGCCAGTTCACTACAGATTACTGAAGGATGAGCAGCTACCAAGGAATGGCAACCTCCAAGTTTCTCTCCTAGCAACTCACTTGTCATCGCTAAGCCAATGGTGCTATGAAGAGAACATGCGCAAGTAAAGAGTTTCTCAGGGAGAACTGAGCCCACAACTCTCTAAAGGCCAATAAGGAAAATAAAGTTTCCCTTCAGCCTTATATTCAAAATGGCCCGCAGAGCCCTGACTCTCATGCTTCTTCCTCTATTTAGTACCTCCAACGTGCTTTCGAAGGGAGATACTTGAGTTGTTTCAAGTTGCCACATTCTACAGGTTTCACAAAAAACCCCTTCACCTCCCATGTCTCGGCATCTAGGTGTTCCCAACGGTGCACTGCTCACAACTCCCCAAACACACAGGCCATCCTTCTTGTATCGTTTCTCAAGGTCGAGCAGATCCGCCAGTACTAAGAGACCTGGAATGCTTCCTAGAGCTCCAGAACCACACTGAATAAGGCTACAGAGATTGTGCTGCATGGCAACAAGTGGCATGATAGAAGAGGAACGTTAGCTTGAGGCTAGTGCTCAAACGGGGTCACCAATTCACTGAAGATTACCAAAGGACGAGCACCAGCAAAGAATGGCAAGCTCCGAGTTTCTTTCCTAGAAACTCACGTGTGGTCACAAAGGCAACTGTGCTATGAAGAGACCTCGTGCAACTACACAGTGTTTCTCAGGGAGAATTGAGCCCCCAACTCTCTAAATGCCAAAGAGGAAAATGAAGTTTCCCTTCAAGACTTATCTTCAAAGGGGCCAGCAGAGCATTGACCTTGCTGATTCTTTCTCTACTTTGTACCCACAAGGTGCTTAAGAAGGGAGATACATGAGTTCTTTCAACTTGCAAAAATGAAGAGGTTTAAGCAAAGAAGCCCTTCACAGCCTGTGACTCGGCATCTAGTTCTTCCAAAGCTGCATTGCTCATAAAGGCCCAAACACACCGGCCGTCCTTCTAATACATTGCTCATCCTAGTGTTGACCCGCCAGTCCTAAGAGACCTGGAATGCTACCTGGAGCTCAAGAACCACAATAAATAACGCTACATGGAGTCTGCTGCCTGCAACCTGCGGCATGATACAAGAGGAAAGTTAGCTTGAGGCTAGTGTTCTTTAGGGTCGCCCATTCACTACAGATTACGGAAGGATGAGCAGCTACCCAAGAATGGCAACCTCCATATTTCTTTCCTAGAAACTCACTTGTCATCACAAAGACAACTCTGCTATGAAGAGAACATGTGCAACTACACAGTGTTTCTCAGGGAGAATTGAGCCCGAAACTCTCTAAATCCCAATGAGGAACATAAAGTTTCCCTTCAAGCCTCATATACAAAAGGGCCCACAGAGCCTTGTCTCTGCTGTTTCTTTCTCTACGTTGTACGTCCAAGGTGCTTTAGA
The DNA here is from genome assembly GCF_965194825.1 of Balaenoptera physalus. Taxonomy (NCBI): domain Eukaryota; kingdom Metazoa; phylum Chordata; class Mammalia; order Artiodactyla; family Balaenopteridae; genus Balaenoptera; species Balaenoptera physalus. The sequence continues at coordinate 124,551 of NW_028125089.1, forward strand.
AGGGAGATACTTGAGTTGTTTCAACTGACTACTTTTTGGAGTGTAAGAAAAGAAGCCAATCACTTCCCATGACTCGGCATCTAGCTGTTCCCAGTGGTGCACTGCTCACAACTCACCAAACACACAGGCCATCCTGCCTGTAGTTTTCTCGTCCTAGTACAGACCCGCCTGTACTAAGAGACCTGGAATGCTTCCGAGAGCTCAAGAACCACACTGAATAACGCTACATGGATTCTGAAGCCTGCAACCCGCGGCATGAACCAAGGGGAACTTTAGCTTGAAGCTAGTGTTCAATGGGCTCGCCAGTTCATTACAGAGTACCAAAGGATGATCAGCTACGAAAGAATGGCAACCTCCATATTTCATTCCTAGAAACTCACTTGTCATCACAAAGGCAATTGTGCTACGAAGAGAATATGTGCAACTAAAGAGTTAGGGGGAATGGAGCCCACAACTCTCTAAATCCCAAAGAGGAAAATAAAGTTTCCCTTCAAGCCTTATTTTAACAGGGTCCTCAGAGCCTTAACCCTGCTCGTTCTTTCTCTATTTTGTACCTTAAAGGTGCTTTAGAAGGGAGATACTTCCGTTGTTTCAACTTGCCACAATTTACAGGTTTAAGCAAATAAGCCCTTCACTGCCCCTGGCTCGGCATCTAGCTGTTCCCAACGATACATTGCTGAGAAATGCCCAAACACACAGGCCGTCCTTCTAGGACGTTTCTCCTCCTCGTGCAGACCCACCATTACTGAGACCTGGAAGGCTTCCTAGAGCTAAAGAACCACACTGAATAAAGCTACATGGATTCTGCTGCATGCCAAACAGTGGCATGATACAAGAGGAAAGTTAGCTTGAGGCTAGTGTTCAATGGGGTCGCCAGTTCACTACAGATTACTGAAGGATGAGCAGCTACCAAGGAATGGCAACCTCCAAGTTTCTCTCCTAGCAACTCACTTGTCATCGCTAAGCCAATGGTGCTATGAAGAGAACATGCGCAAGTAAAGAGTTTCTCAGGGAGAACTGAGCCCACAACTCTCTAAAGGCCAATAAGGAAAATAAAGTTTCCCTTCAGCCTTATATTCAAAATGGCCCGCAGAGCCCTGACTCTCATGCTTCTTCCTCTATTTAGTACCTCCAACGTGCTTTCGAAGGGAGATACTTGAGTTGTTTCAAGTTGCCACATTCTACAGGTTTCACAAAAAACCCCTTCACCTCCCATGTCTCGGCATCTAGGTGTTCCCAACGGTGCACTGCTCACAACTCCCCAAACACACAGGCCATCCTTCTTGTATCGTTTCTCAAGGTCGAGCAGATCCGCCAGTACTAAGAGACCTGGAATGCTTCCTAGAGCTCCAGAACCACACTGAATAAGGCTACAGAGATTGTGCTGCATGGCAACAAGTGGCATGATAGAAGAGGAACGTTAGCTTGAGGCTAGTGCTCAAACGGGGTCACCAATTCACTGAAGATTACCAAAGGACGAGCACCAGCAAAGAATGGCAAGCTCCGAGTTTCTTTCCTAGAAACTCACGTGTGGTCACAAAGGCAATTGTGCTATGAAGAGACCTCGTGCAACTACACAGTGTTTCTCAGGGAGAATTGAGCCCCCAACTCTCTAAATGCCAAAGAGGAAAATGAAGTTTCCCTTCAAGACTTATCTTCAAAGGGGCCAGCAGAGCATTGACCTTGCTGATTCTTTCTCTACTTTGTACCCACAAGGTGCTTAAGAAGGGAGATACATGAGTTCTTTCAACTTGCAAAAATGAAGAGGTTTAAGCAAAGAAGCCCTTCACAGCCTGTGACTCGGCATCTAGCTCTTCCAAAGCTGCATTGCTCATAAAGGCCCAAACACACCGGCCGTCCTTGTAATACATTGCTCATCCTAGTGTTGACCCGCCAGTCCTAAGAGACCTGGAATGCTACCTGGAGCTCAAGAACCACAATAAATAACGCTACATGGAGTCTGCTGCCTGCAACCTGCGGCATGATACAAGAGGAAAGTTAGCTTGAGGCTAGTGTTCTTTAGGGTCGCCCATTCACTACAGATTACGGAAGGATGAGCAGCTACCCAAGAATGGCAACCTCCATATTTCTTTCCTAGAAACTCACTTGTCATCACAAAGACAACTCTGCTATGAAGAGAACATGTGCAACTACACAGTGTTTCTCAGGGAGAATTGAGCCCGAAACTCTCTAAATCCCAATGAGGAACATAAAGTTTCCCTTCAAGCCTCATATACAAAAGGGCCCACAGAGCCTTGTCTCTGCTGTTTCTTTCTCTACGTTGTACGTCCAAGGTGCTTTAGAAGGGAGATACTTGAGTTGTTTCAACTGACTACTTTTTGGAGTGTAAGAAAAGAAGCCAATCACTTCCCATGACTCGGCATCTAGCTGTTCCCAGTGGTGCACTGCTCACAACTCACCAAACACACAGGCCATCCTGCCTGTAGTTTTCTCGTCCTAGTACAGACCCGCCTGTACTAAGAGACCTGGAATGCTTCCGAGAGCTCAAGAACCACACTGAATAACGCTACATGGATTCTGAAGCCTGCAACCCGCGGCATGAACCAAGGGGAACTTTAGCTTGAAGCTAGTGTTCAATGGGCTCGCCAGTTCATTACAGAGTACCAAAGGATGATCAGCTACGAAAGAATGGCAACCTCCATATTTCATTCCTAGAAACTCACTTGTCATCACAAAGGCAATTGTGCTACGAAGAGAATATGTGCAACTAAAGAGTTAGGGGGAATGGAGCCCACAACTCTCTAAATCCCAAAGAGGAAAATAAAGTTTCCCTTCAAGCCTTATTTTAACAGGGTCCTCAGAGCCTTAACCCTGCTCGTTCTTTCTCTATTTTGTACCTTAAAGGTGCTTTAGAAGGGAGATACTTCCGTTGTTTCAACTTGCCACAATTTACAGGTTTAAGCAAATAAGCCCTTCACTGCCCCTGGCTCGGCATCTAGCTGTTCCCAACGATACATTGCTGAGAAATGCCCAAACACACAGGCCGTCCTTCTAGGACGTTTCTCCTCCTCGTGCAGACCCACCATTACTGAGACCTGGAAGGCTTCCTAGAGCTAAAGAACCACACTGAATAAAGCTACATGGATTCTGCTGCATGCCAAACAGTGGCATGATACAAGAGGAAAGTTAGCTTGAGGCTAGTGTTCAATGGGGTCGCCAGTTCACTACAGATTACTGAAGGATGAGCAGCTACCAAGGAATGGCAACCTCCAAGTTTCTCTCCTAGCAACTCACTTGTCATCGCTAAGCCAATGGTGCTATGAAGAGAACATGCGCAAGTAAAGAGTTTCTCAGGGAGAACTGAGCCCACAACTCTCTAAAGGCCAATAAGGAAAATAAAGTTTCCCTTCAGCCTTATATTCAAAATGGCCCGCAGAGCCCTGACTCTCATGCTTCTTCCTCTATTTAGTACCTCCAACGTGCTTTCGAAGGGAGATACTTGAGTTGTTTCAAGTTGCCACATTCTACAGGTTTCACAAAAAACCCCTTCACCTCCCATGTCTCGGCATCTAGGTGTTCCCAACGGTGCACTGCTCACAACTCCCCAAACACACAGGCCATCCTTCTTGTATCGTTTCTCAAGGTCGAGCAGATCCGCCAGTACTAAGAGACCTGGAATGCTTCCTAGAGCTCCAGAACCACACTGAATAAGGCTACAGAGATTGTGCTGCATGGCAACAAGTGGCATGATAGAAGAGGAACGTTAGCTTGAGGCTAGTGCTCAAACGGGGTCACCAATTCACTGAAGATTACCAAAGGACGAGCACCAGCAAAGAATGGCAAGCTCCGAGTTTCTTTCCTAGAAACTCACGTGTGGTCACAAAGGCAATTGTGCTATGAAGAGACCTCGTGCAACTACACAGTGTTTCTCAGGGAGAATTGAGCCCCCAACTCTCTAAATGCCAAAGAGGAAAATGAAGTTTCCCTTCAAGACTTATCTTCAAAGGGGCCAGCAGAGCATTGACCTTGCTGATTCTTTCTCTACTTTGTACCCACAAGGTGCTTAAGAAGGGAGATACATGAGTTCTTTCAACTTGCAAAAATGAAGAGGTTTAAGCAAAGAAGCCCTTCACAGCCTGTGACTCGGCATCTAGCTCTTCCAAAGCTGCATTGCTCATAAAGGCCCAAACACACCGGCCGTCCTTCTAATACATTGCTCATCCTAGTGTTGACCCGCCAGTCCTAAGAGACCTGGAATGCTACCTGGAGCTCAAGAACCACAATAAATAACGCTACATGGAGTCTGCTGCCTGCAACCTGCGGCATGATACAAGAGGAAAGTTAGCTTGAGGCTAGTGTTCTTTAGGGTCGCCCATTCACTACAGATTACGGAAGGATGAGCAGCTACCCAAGAATGGCAACCTCCATATTTCTTTCCTAGAAACTCACTTGTCATCACAAAGACAACTCTGCTATGAAGAGAACATGTGCAACTACACAGTGTTTCTCAGGGAGAATTGAGCCCGAAACTCTCTAAATCCCAATGAGGAACATAAAGTTTCCCTTCAAGCCTCATATACAAAAGGGCCCACAGAGCCTTGTCTCTGCTGTTTCTTTCTCTACGTTGTACGTCCAAGGTGCTTTAGAAGGGAGATACTTGAGTTGTTTCAACTGACTACTTTTTGGAGTGTAAGAAAAGAAGCCAATCACTTCCCATGACTCGGCATCTAGCTGTTCCCAGTGGTGCACTGCTCACAACTCACCAAACACACAGGCCATCCTGCCTGTAGTTTTCTCGTCCTAGTACAGACCCGCCTGTACTAAGAGACCTGGAATGCTTCCGAGAGCTCAAGAACCACACTGAATAACGCTACATGGATTCTGAAGCCTGCAACCCGCGGCATGAACCAAGGGGAACTTTAGCTTGAAGCTAGTGTTCAATGGGCTCGCCAGTTCATTACAGAGTACCAAAGGATGATCAGCTACGAAAGAATGGCAACCTCCATATTTCATTCCTAGAAACTCACTTGTCATCACAAAGGCAATTGTGCTACGAAGAGAATATGTGCAACTAAAGAGTTAGGGGGAATGGAGCCCACAACTCTCTAAATCCCAAAGAGGAAAATAAAGTTTCCCTTCAAGCCTTATTTTAACAGGGTCCTCAGAGCCTTAACCCTGCTCGTTCTTTCTCTATTTTGTACCTTAAAGGTGCTTTAGAAGGGAGATACTTCCGTTGTTTCAACTTGCCACAATTTACAGGTTTAAGCAAATAAGCCCTTCACTGCCCCTGGCTCGGCATCTAGCTGTTCCCAACGATACATTGCTGAGAAATGCCCAAACACACAGGCCGTCCTTCTAGGACGTTTCTCCTCCTCGTGCAGACCCACCATTACTGAGACCTGGAAGGCTTCCTAGAGCTAAAGAACCACACTGAATAAAGCTACATGGATTCTGCTGCATGCCAAACAGTGGCATGATACAAGAGGAAAGTTAGCTTGAGGCTAGTGTTCAATGGGGTCGCCAGTTCACTACAGATTACTGAAGGATGAGCAGCTACCAAGGAATGGCAACCTCCAAGTTTCTCTCCTAGCAACTCACTTGTCATCGCTAAGCCAATGGTGCTATGAAGAGAACATGCGCAAGTAAAGAGTTTCTCAGGGAGAACTGAGCCCACAACTCTCTAAAGGCCAATAAGGAAAATAAAGTTTCCCTTCAGCCTTATATTCAAAATGGCCCGCAGAGCCCTGACTCTCATGCTTCTTCCTCTATTTAGTACCTCCAACGTGCTTTCGAAGGGAGATACTTGAGTTGTTTCAAGTTGCCACATTCTACAGGTTTCACAAAAAACCCCTTCACCTCCCATGTCTCGGCATCTAGGTGTTCCCAACGGTGCACTGCTCACAACTCCCCAAACACACAGGCCATCCTTCTTGTATCGTTTCTCAAGGTCGAGCAGATCCGCCAGTACTAAGAGACCTGGAATGCTTCCTAGAGCTCCAGAACCACACTGAATAAGGCTACAGAGATTGTGCTGCATGGCAACAAGTGGCATGATAGAAGAGGAACGTTAGCTTGAGGCTAGTGCTCAAACGGGGTCACCAATTCACTGAAGATTACCAAAGGACGAGCACCAGCAAAGAATGGCAAGCTCCGAGTTTCTTTCCTAGAAACTCACGTGTGGTCACAAAGGCAATTGTGCTATGAAGAGACCTCGTGCAACTACACAGTGTTTCTCAGGGAGAATTGAGCCCCCAACTCTCTAAATGCCAAAGAGGAAAATGAAGTTTCCCTTCAAGACTTATCTTCAAAGGGGCCAGCAGAGCATTGACCTTGCTGATTCTTTCTCTACTTTGTACCCACAAGGTGCTTAAGAAGGGAGATACATGAGTTCTTTCAACTTGCAAAAATGAAGAGGTTTAAGCAAAGAAGCCCTTCACAGCCTGTGACTCGGCATCTAGCTCTTCCAAAGCTGCATTGCTCATAAAGGCCCAAACACACCGGCCGTCCTTCTAATACATTGCTCATCCTAGTGTTGACCCGCCAGTCCTAAGAGACCTGGAATGCTACCTGGAGCTCAAGAACCACAATAAATAACGCTACATGGAGTCTGCTGCCTGCAACCTGCGGCATGATACAAGAGGAAAGTTAGCTTGAGGCTAGTGTTCTTTAGGGTCGCCCATTCACTACAGATTACGGAAGGATGAGCAGCTACCCAAGAATGGCAACCTCCATATTTCTTTCCTAGAAACTCACTTGTCATCACAAAGACAACTCTGCTATGAAGAGAACATGTGCAACTACACAGTGTTTCTCAGGGAGAATTGAGCCCGAAACTCTCTAAATCCCAATGAGGAACATAAAGTTTCCCTTCAAGCCTCATATACAAAAGGGCCCACAGAGCCTTGTCTCTGCTGTTTCTTTCTCTACGTTGTACGTCCAAGGTGCTTTAGAAGGGAGATACTTGAGTTGTTTCAACTGACTACTTTTTGGAGTGTAAGAAAAGAAGCCAATCACTTCCCATGACTCGGCATCTAGCTGTTCCCAGTGGTGCACTGCTCACAACTCACCAAACACACAGGCCATCCTGCCTGTAGTTTTCTCGTCCTAGTACAGACCCGCCTGTACTAAGAGACCTGGAATGCTTCCGAGAGCTCAAGAACCACACTGAATAACGCTACATGGATTCTGAAGCCTGCAACCCGCGGCATGAACCAAGGGGAACTTTAGCTTGAAGCTAGTGTTCAATGGGCTCGCCAGTTCATTACAGAGTACCAAAGGATGATCAGCTACGAAAGAATGGCAACCTCCATATTTCATTCCTAGAAACTCACTTGTCATCACAAAGGCAATTGTGCTACGAAGAGAATATGTGCAACTAAAGAGTTAGGGGGAATGGAGCCCACAACTCTCTAAATCCCAAAGAGGAAAATAAAGTTTCCCTTCAAGCCTTATTTTAACAGGGTCCTCAGAGCCTTAACCCTGCTCGTTCTTTCTCTATTTTGTACCTTAAAGGTGCTTTAGAAGGGAGATACTTCCGTTGTTTCAACTTGCCACAATTTACAGGTTTAAGCAAATAAGCCCTTCACTGCCCCTGGCTCGGCATCTAGCTGTTCCCAACGATACATTGCTGAGAAATGCCCAAACACACAGGCCGTCCTTCTAGGACGTTTCTCCTCCTCGTGCAGACCCACCATTACTGAGACCTGGAAGGCTTCCTAGAGCTAAAGAACCACACTGAATAAAGCTACATGGATTCTGCTGCATGCCAAACAGTGGCATGATACCAGAGGAAAGTTAGCTTGAGGCTAGTGTTCAATGGGGTCGCCAGTTCACTACAGATTACTGAAGGATGAGCAGCTACCAAGGAATGGCAACCTCCAAGTTTCTCTCCTAGCAACTCACTTGTCATCACTAAGCCAATTGTGCTATGAAGAGAACATGCGCAAGTAAAGAGTTTCTCAGGGAGAACTGAGCCCACAACTCTCTAAAGGCCAATAAGGAAAATAAAGTTTCCCTTCAGCCTTATATTCAAAATGGCCCGCAGAGCCCTGACTCTCATGCTTCTTCCTCTATTTAGTACCTCCAACGTGCTTTCGAAGGGAGATACTTGAGTTGTTTCAAGTTGCCACATTCTACAGGTTTCACAAAAAACCCCTTCACCTCCCATGTCTCGGCATCTAGGTGTTCCCAACGGTGCACTGCTCACAACTCCCCAAACACACAGGCCATCCTTCTTGTATCGTTTCTCAAGGTCGAGCAGATCCGCCAGTACTAAGAGACCTGGAATGCTTCCTAGAGCTCCAGAACCACACTGAATAAGGCTACAGAGATTGTGCTGCATGGCAACAAGTGGCATGATAGAAGAGGAACGTTAGCTTGAGGCTAGTGCTCAAACGGGGTCACCAATTCACTGAAGATTACCAAAGGACGAGCACCAGCAAAGAATGGCAAGCTCCGAGTTTCTTTCCTAGAAACTCACGTGTGGTCACAAAGGCAATTGTGCTATGAAGAGACCTCGTGCAACTACACAGTGTTTCTCAGGGAGAATTGAGCCCCCAACTCTCTAAATGCCAAAGAGGAAAATGAAGTTTCCCTTCAAGACTTATCTTCAAAGGGGCCAGCAGAGCATTGACCTTGCTGATTCTTTCTCTACTTTGTACCCACAAGGTGCTTAAGAAGGGAGATACATGAGTTCTTTCAACTTGCAAAAATGAAGAGGTTTAAGCAAAGAAGCCCTTCACAGCCTGTGACTCGGCATCTAGCTCTTCCAAAGCTGCATTGCTTCATAAAGGCCCAAACACACCGGCCGTCCTTCTAATACATTGCTCATCCTAGTGTTGACCCGCCAGTCCTAAGAGACCTGGAATGCTACCTGGAGCTCAAGAACCACAATAAATAACGCTACATGGAGTCTGCTGCCTGCAACCTGCGGCATGATACAAGAGGAAAGTTAGCTTGAGGCTAGTGTTCTTTAGGGTCGCCCATTCACTACAGATTACGGAAGGATGAGCAGCTACCCAAGAATGGCAACCTCCATATTTCTTTCCTAGAAACTCACTTGTCATCACAAAGACAACTCTGCTATGAAGAGAACATGTGCAACTACACAGTGTTTCTCAGGGAGAATTGAGCCCGAAACTCTCTAAATCCCAATGAGGAACATAAAGTTTCCCTTCAAGCCTCATATACAAAAGGGCCCACAGAGCCTTGTCTCTGCTGTTTCTTTCTCTACGTTGTACGTCCAAGGTGCTTTAGAAGGGAGATACTTGAGTTGTTTCAACTGACTACTTTTTGGAGTGTAAGAAAAGAAGCCAATCACTTCCCATGACTCGGCATCTAGCTGTTCCCAGTGGTGCACTGCTCACAACTCACCAAACACACAGGCCATCCTGCCTGTAGTTTTCTCGTCCTAGTACAGACCCGCCTGTACTAAGAGACCTGGAATGCTTCGGAGAGCTCAAGAACCACACTGAATAACGCTACATGGATTCTGAAGCCTGCAACCCGCGGCATGAACCAAGGGAACTTTAGCTTGAAGCTAGTGTTCAATGGGCTCGCCAGTTCATTACAGAGTACCAAAGGATGATCAGCTACGAAAGAATGGCAACCTCCATATTTCATTCCTAGAAACTCACTTGTCATCACAAAGGCAATTGTGCTACGAAGAGAATATGTGCAACTAAAGAGTTAGGGGGAATGGAGCCCACAACTCTCTAAATCCCAAAGAGGAAAATAAAGTTTCCCTTCAAGCCTTATTTTAACAGGGTCCTCAGAGCCTTAACCCTGCTCGTTCTTTCTCTATTTTGTACCTTAAAGGTGCTTTAGAAGGGAGATACTTCCGTTGTTTCAACTTGCCACAATTTACAGGTTTAAGCAAATAAGCCCTTCACTGCCCCTGGCTCGGCATCTAGCTGTTCCCAACGATACATTGCTGAGAAATGCCCAAACACACAGGCCGTCCTTCTAGGACGTTTCTCCTCCTCGTGCAGACCCACCATTACTGAGACCTGGAAGGCTTCCTAGAGCTAAAGAACCACACTGAATAAAGCTACATGGATTCTGCTGCATGCCAAACAGTGGCATGATACAAGAGGAAAGTTAGCTTGAGGCTAGTGTTCAATGGGGTCGCCAGTTCACTACAGATTACTGAAGGATGAGCAGCTACCAAGGAATGGCAACCTCCCAAGTTTCTCTCCTAGCAACTCACTTGTCATCGCTAAGCCAATGGTGCTATGAAGAGAACATGCGCAAGTAAAGAGTTTCTCAGGGAGAACTGAGCCCACAACTCTCTAAAGGCCAATAAGGAAAATAAAGTTTCCCTTCAGCCTATATTCAAAATGGCCCGCAGAGCCCTGACTCTCATGCTTCTTCCTCTATTTAGTACCTCCAACGTGCTTTCGAAGGGAGATACTTGAGTTGTTTCAAGTTGCCACATTCTACAGGTTTCACAAAAAACCCCTTCACCTCCCATGTCTCGGCATCTAGGTGTTCCCAACGGTGCACTGCTCACAACTCCCCAACACACAGGCCATCCTTCTTGTATCGTTTCTCAAGGTCGAGCAGATCCGCCAGTACTAAGAGACCTGGAATGCTTCCTAGAGCTCCAGAAACCACACTGAATAAGGCTACAGAGATTGTGCTGCATGGCAACAAGTGGCATGATAGAAGAGGAACGTTAGCTTGAGGCTAGTGCTCAAACGGGGTCACCAATTCACTGAAGATTACCAAAGGACGAGCACCAGCAAAGAATGGCAAGCTCCGAGTTTCTTCCTAGAAACTCACGTGTGGTCACAAAGGCAATTGTGCTATGAAGAGACCTCGTGCAACTACACAGTGTTTCTCAGGGAGAATTGAGCCCCCAACTCTCTAAATGCCAAAGAGGAAAATGAAGTTTCCCTTCAAGACTTATCTTCAAAGGGGCCAGCAGAGCATTGACCTTGCTGATTCTTTCTCTACTTTGTACCCACAAGGTGCTTAAGAAGGGAGATACATGAGTTCTTTCAACTTGCAAAAATGAAGAGGTTTAAGCAAAGAAGCCCTTCACAGCCTGTGACTCGGCATCTAGCTCTTCCAAAGCTGCCATTGCTCATAAAGGCCCAAACACACCGGCCGTCCTTCTAATACATTGCTCATCCTAGTGTTGACCCGCCAGTCCTAAGAGACCTGGAATGCTACCTGGAGCTCAAGAACCACAATAAATAACGCTACATGGAGTCTGCTGCCTGCAACCTGCGGCATGATACAAGAGGAAAGTTAGCTTGAGGCTAGTGTTCTTTAGGGTCGCCCATTCACTACAGATTACGGAAGGATGAGCAGCTACCCAAGAATGGCAACCTCCATATTTCTTTCCTAGAAACTCACTTGTCATCACAAAGACAACTCTGCTATGAAGAGAACATGTGCAACTACACAGTGTTTCTCAGGGAGAATTGAGCCCGAAACTCTCTAAATCCCAATGAGGAACATAAAGTTTCCCTTCA